>NC_079440.1:19531907-19831907 GCF_903798145.1 Danio aesculapii | reverse complement strand
TAGGGAAAAATAAACAGGAGGGCTAATAATTCTGACTTCAATTTTATAGTAAGTATATAATGTATATTTAATTTATATGCACAAATTAAATATTTGAGATTACTCCCCATAGTGTGTTTATCTCAAACTATATTTGATAAAGCACATCACACACACACAAAACGAAACAGACTTTCTTATAGTATGCAAGATTCTGAATACAAGAAATTCCTGCAACTGAATAGCTTTGTTTATATATTTATTAAATAAATGTTTTGTCTTTTCAAAAGAGACAAGAATAAGAATATTTAAATTACATGGTGAATAAATATTGCACACAGATATTTAGATGTCAAACAAAGAATTTGACCACCCATGTTACTTGATTTGGGCTCAGCTTAAATGGGCTTAAATAAAGCCTTAAAAATTAAAAAATATATATGAAGACAATCAATTTTAAATAAAAAATAAACAGTTAATTAATTAGTAGACTGGTTTGCCACATCGGTCGGCTTCGCTTTTTTGTCTCATTACAGTGAACCTAAATCCCCAACATGGAATGGTATCATTTAGAATCCTTTGTTCATAAACTTTGAGGATTATGGCTAAAATAGATTCAATCTGGTTTAGATGTTATGTTAATGCTTATGACAGAGGATTTTCTACAGTTCTACAAACAGAAAACAATTCTGCCGTCAGCCTCTGATCCAACACACAAGCAATCCAAATAATCACATAAGCACAAAGAGCATTTCTGTTACTATAAAAAGAGGAACACGGATTGCACTAAATTCTATTCTTTGGGCCAAAACCTAATAGTACCTTTGGTGCCCTATTACTATGTCATTTTCATGATGTAAATAATCTCAATTTGCCTTCTTTTTAAGAACATTCAATTTGCTGTTTTGAATCTACCGTCCTGCAAACTGAAGGTCAGCATTTGGAGTGTTTGTGTTTTGCCTTTGTGGCCCCTTTGATGCCCGTGATGTAAATCACTATTCAAATATTTGAGTAGAAAAAGGCACTGACATTTCCATAAGAACCCAAGGACCCTGATCTGTTAAACCTTAAAAACAATTACAAAAAGGCTGACCACCTGGTTTGTCACCATTATTCATTCTTTCATATTCTGTAGTCTTTCACATAAACAGTCACAGCTTATTGTGAACTTGTGCTTATTCTTTCAGGTATTTTTTCTTTCTTTCTTTTGCAGTGCACAAACAGTGGTTGTTGGAAAATAAAGTTCATTCAAGCTGACACAATAACGTGAAAAAAGACAATAAGCTCATTTCTGATAATCTTTGGAAAGGGTTGTACAAAACTAAAGTGAGTGCGTGTACTGTACCCTTCAGTAAATAAGTGCTGTGTCATGGACAAATGCTCTATCATATTAAAGGGATAGTTCAGCCAATGAAAAATCTTGTTCACTCAACTTGATTTTGTCCAATTCTTTCTTCTGAGGAGCTACAGTACAGTTGCATTCAGATTTATTAAACCTCCTTTTTTCTTTTTTAAATATTTCCCAAATGATGTTTAACAAAGCAAGGAAATTTTTACAGTATGTCTGATAATATTTTTTCGTCTGGGGAAAGTCTTATTTGCTTTATTTTGGCTTATATAAAAGCAGTTTAAATTTTTAAAAGCCATTTTAAGGTCAGTATTATTAGCGTCTTCAAGCTTTTTTTTTTTTTTTGATAGTTTACTGAACTAACCTTCGTTATTCAATGACTTGCCTAATTACCCAAACTTGCCTACTTAACCCAATTAATCGCCGATATGGATTTTTTGGCTGATATCGATAACCGATAACTCTTCAGACTTGGAGGCCAATAGCCGATATTTATAGGTCGATAATTATAAATATTTCAAAATGGTATATTTTTATACAGAAAACTTTATAAAAGATTAAACTGCTCTTATGAACTGAATAGTCTATACTCAAAGCAAAAAAGCTATAATTTCAAAATTGCAAGGTGATGATATAGACCTATATTTACGATTTTACATACATCAGCATGCAAAAAATGTATTATTTCCTTCTCTTCATAGCAAAATAACATGCAACTTGACTGTTGCATAAAAATAATAGGTTAAATAACAAAATAGGATTTAATCAACAAGCAAGTTAAATATATTTTAAATAAAATGAAAATGAAAGGGCTAAGGACTGAAACCAACTCAAATGTTCTTGAATAAAACGTGTTACAGTGATGTACACATGTACTAATATGTAATGTCCGAAAAGGCCTTTTTAGAGGTGTTTTGGCAGTTCAGAGTCACCGTACAAGCGAAAAGCTAAATATAGATAGTATTACTTTAAAAAATTCGGCACAGATTGATCCTATTTGGATCAAGATTCTTTTGAACACATGTAGCTGCTGCTTGTCAATCAGACAACGCTTCTGTGTTCCTTCTTGCAGGAAAATTGCAGGAAAAAGATTTGCCCTAGGAATCAGATTTTGATACAACACCTGCATTGAGCACAGATCACTTTATGACAAACACAGAGCATAATATAAAGACAGAATGTGTGGCGAATTGAGACCCCCTATGCTGGATTCAGTGACCGGCGCACCTGTGAAGGCTGTCAGATCAGTGTGTGTGAGTGTGTGTGTGTGTGTGTGTGTGCAGTGACAGCCCTTACGCGCACTCGTTATAATCAATATGAATATTCCGATCAAACTGAATACAATCTTACATCAACAACACATGGCAAGCAATGCGTTGATAATAACAAATAATCATATTAGATTACAAACAACCCAACAACTTGTTTAGCACGTGTGCATCGCTGCTGTTATGTATACACATGTAAAAAAAATTTCCTGAGGCGATTTAAAGCAAAATACACCATGGCCCTCAATCAAACATATCTACAATGATAAGGAACATGGTTACTTACTAAGTTATTAACGCACAGCAATACCACATGAAGAAAGGACGGACTTTGAAGGAATAAACAATGTGAGGAGAGATCCATTATAGTGCACTGGACAAGTCTAAACAAGTTCCGCCCACGCATGCGTGAGGCAGGCAGTTCTGTACAATTACGTAATTTATCGCTTAAAGATATCGGCCTAATTTAGACATCGGATCGATAACGATAATCTTAAAAATAACGATAACGATATGGCTGCCGATATATCATGCATCCCTAGTAAATATTATTTACTGTCATCATGACAAAGACAAAATAAATTAATTATTACAAATGAGTTATTAAACCTATCATGTTTAGAAATGTGTTGAAAAAATCTTCTCTGTTAAACAGAAATTGGGGGAAAAAATAAACAGGGGGGCTAATAATTCAGGGGGGTTTATTAATTCTGATTGCAACTGTAAAATGAATAATGTTTTTCTTTCTCTGAATGACATAAAATAGGTTCTGGTCTTGTTTTTGACCCAACCATCATTCACTATATGAACACTAAACATTTAAAATGTCTTATTTTGTGTTACACAGAATAAAAAAGAATATTACATAGCAATATGAGGGTGAGTAAATAACATTCTTTTCATTTTCGGACAAACCATCCCTAATCTCTATCCCTAATCTCATAATACTAATCAAAGTATCCATGGTCTCTAAGATATAGTTTGTATATATAAGATACGTAAGGGATAGTTCACCCAAGAAATGATCATTTACTGATTCTCAAGCCGTTCCAAACCTTCACATGTTTTTTTTTTCTTTTTCTGTTGAACACACAAGAAGATATTTTGAAGAAAGTTGAAAACCTGTAACCATCGACTTTTATAGTAGGACAAACAAATACTACAGTGGTAAGCAGTTACAGGTTTCTGGCTTTCTTCAGAATATCTTCTTTTGTATTCAAAAGAAGAAAGAAATTAAAACAAATTTGGAACAAATAAAGGTTGAGTAAATGATGACAATTTTGAGTTTTGGGTGAGCTATCCCTTAGTCCATGAGCCCAATGACACAAGAAGAAGGATTTAATTACTAGTGCTTGACTTCTGCATATCCTCTGCCAGAGTATATTAAAGTATTTCACAAATAAATGTCAGACTCTTTAAGATTAAGATTAGAAATGATTGGCAAATCACATAATAAAGTAGATGAGAGTGTATGGTACTGTTACATGACCAAATTTAAGTAGTCTCATTCGTTGTTGTTGCTGTGGCTTTCAACATCTTTACACTGGATGTTGCCTCCGTTAAAGTCAGTGCCCGGCATTTGAACTCCATGCTTGTCTACACACCAGCAGATGCCCCGCTTGCGCCCCCTTGAGGGCTTGCACTGTGACATAAACCAAAAATGGACAAAGCAAAGTAAGCAAAGTAACATGACCCTGCCCTCAGCCAAGAGTCAAGTGTTTATAGGAAAGAAAACTTTCCGACAACTAAGCTTGCCAGTAGCTGTCATCTATAAACATGCTGAAGTGCAGAACTAACCTGTTTGCGCTTGAAGAAGCCTTTCTTGTCACAGTTAGGTAGGTACAATGAAAGAGCCATCACTCTGGAAGTGTCCTTCATCTGCTGTACAATTCCATCCAGCTTTCTTCGGCATGGACCCTATAGTTAGCAAACATGCTATTAACAGAACACTCTGGAAAAGGTGTCAGGAATTCATATAAACTCACAAACAAAATGAAAATGTTCAATTTTTTTGTTAACATCAGATAAATGCTTATAAAGAAACCTACAATGTCAGATTGATGTTTTTCGATTCCAAAAAGTGGGTAGTCAACATGGCCCCTGGTCCGGAGCTTAGCTTGTTGTCTCTTCCGATCCTTTCGCATGGCCTGAGCCTTCTTGCTGTTAATATGATCTCTCTGGAATAATGGGACCTTGGCCTGAGGAAGCAGATCCTCTGTTACCTCTGAAACCATCCCGTCTTCATCTGACTCTTGATCTGAAAAGAGGACAATGGTAAAATGTAATGCTATACTAAAGTCTAGAGATATTAATAGTTAATGGATCAACAGTTTAAAATACCGGTAGCACTTTACGTGAAGAGGTGACAACTTTATAATCCTAACATGACAAATGTTATGAATATGTATGTGATGTCATACATGCTTTTGAAAACTCATGTCAGTTTAAACACAAAGGCCACATTGTTTGAGATGTCTTTGTCATGACAGCATAACTTGTTAAACAGTGCATCCGGAAAGTATTTATAGCGCTTCACCTTTTCCACATTTTTTATATTACAGCCTTATTCCAAAATGGATTAAATTAATTTATTTCCTCAAAATTCTACATACAATACCCCACAATGACAATGTCAAAAAAGATTTTTTGAAATTGTTAAAAAAAGTGCAAATTGTTGCAAAAAAAATCACCTGTACATAAGTATTCACAGCCTTTGCTCAATACTTTGTTGATGCACCTTTGGCAGAAAATACAGCCTCAAGTATTTTTGAATATGATGCAACAACTTGGCACACCTGTCTTCGGAAATTTTTGCCCATTCCTCTTTGCAGTACCTCTCAAGCTCTCTCAGGTTGGATGGAAGGCGACGGTGTACAGCCATTTTAGATCTCTCCAGAGATGTTCAATAAGATTTAGGTCTGGGCTCTGGCTGGGCCACTCAAGGACATTCACTGAGTAGTTGTGAAGCCACTCCATTGATATTTTGCTGGTTTGCTTTGGGTCATTGACCTGCTGGAAGATGAATAGTCTGAGGTAAAGAGCACTCTGAAGCAGGTTTTCATTCAGGATGTCTCTGTACATTGCTGCATTGATCTTTTCCTCTATCCTGACTAGTCTTAAAGTTCCTGCTGCTGAAAAACATCCCCACAGCATGATGCTGCCACCACCATGCTTCACAGTGATGGTATTAGCCTGGTAATGAGCGGTGCCTGGTTTTCTCCAAACATGAAGCCTGGCATTCACTTCAAAGAGTTCAGTTTTTGTCACATCAGACCAGAAAATTTTGTTTCTTATGGTCTGAGAGTCCTTCAGATGCCTTTTGGCAAATTCCCGGCGGGGAGTAGCTTCCGTCTGGCATCTCTACTATTGGTGGATTGCTGTACAGATGGTTGTCCTTCTCTAAGGTTCTCCTCTCTCCACAAAAGAATGCTGGAGCTCAGAAAGAGTGACCATCGGGTTATTGATCACCTCCCTGACTGAGGCCCTTCTCCCCCGATCACTCGGCTTAGATGGCCGGCCAGCTCTAGAAAGAGTCCTGGTGGTTCCAAACATCTTCCACTTACGGATGATGGAGGCTACTGCGCTCATTGGAACTTTCAGAGCAGCAGAAATTTTTCTGTAACCTTCCCCAGCCTTGTGCCTTGAGACAATCCTGTCTCGGAGGTCTACAGACAATTCCTTTGTCTTCATGCTTGGTTTGTGCTTTGACATGCACTGTCAACCCTGGAACATTATATAGACAGGTGTATGCCTTTTCAGGCTATATGTTTTTTTTTTTTTTCAAATCTATTTTTTTCTTGCATTATCACAGTTTGGGCAGAGTTATCAGCAGTTGTTGTTATCAGTGTAGGACAAGTTTGGGTAATAATATTAAACTTTTTTATGTCAAATAAATAAACATGCTATTTAATTTAAATACTTAAATACATCAAAAATCAAGAGTACTTTTGTTACTTTGACTCAAGTAAATAGAAAAGGAAGTGTTTGCTAAAATAATATTGTATTTGGTTTTCTGTACTTTTACTCAAGCACTGTGAATTTTGTACTTCACCACTGAAAATGAATTTTTGAAAACGACATCATACAGTAATCTTCTATGTGTAATCTAAAATCCGTACATATAAAAAAACATTGATGTCCTGCATGTGTATTATGTCTTCTGTCTATAGATACACCAGAGTACTTGACAACCAAACTAATGTAGCAGCCTGAATGGCTGTGTTTGTGTGTAGAACAATGAGTATAGTACATAGTTGTGGTGTAAATGTACTCTGAGATCCATCCAGAAACAACAGATCAACATAATTGTGTCTGTAGCTGTTCGCTTCATCAAGGTCAATAAATTTTTGTATTATTGACAATTATTTCTCATTATTACTTTATACAAATAACTAACTTAGCAGAAACCAATCAAGTATGACCGAAAAAAAGAAATTGCACTGAAATTTTTGTGGTCGTAATGTACCCTCAAAAGGTTAAACAAATTTGGAAAGTTGAAAGCCTTGTATTTATGAATATACACTGCCTAAAAAAACGAACATAGATTTTTTTTGTATGTTTGTTTGTTTGTTGGTTTAGTTACACTTCCACTTGTCATAGAATGAAATCAAGCTTAAGTTCTAAACAGTTTGAACTCAACCACCCGCTCTGTCTTTAATTGAAAGTAGAGATGCCAGATGCCAACTTCAATTTGCCTGGTCTATACCCTCTTCCTCTCTCTCACACGTCACTACGCTGCCCAGCTGTACAGTGAGTAATCAGATTCATGGGCTTGACCCTTTCCTCGCCCCTCTGTGTATTCTTTGGAAGAAGCTAAGCAGGAGAGGTCACAACAGATAAGCAAATCTCCCAAGCCATTTGTGACAACGTCATGGACAACATTGTGTTTCCACGTCTTTCTTAATCTGTTGTTTTATCATCTGGTAAGCATTGGTTAACCGGATGCTATGTTTGAGGGATATTGTGTTTTATTTTAGTGGTGTTAGTGCATTCAGTGCACTTGCAAGTCTGGTAATCTGCGGGTATTGTTCTGGGAATGCATGCTAATCTGAGATCTATGTGGCCCTGAGAGAGGAGGTGTGCTCATTCTTTCTCTTTTGGCTTTGTCTTCTAAATGTCTTCTGTTACATACTGTAAAACATGCCTTCTATCGCTAAAATCTCAATTGTGCAGTACAAAGGTGGCACCACTATCACTCACTCATTATCCTTTGGCTTAGTCCCTGATTTATCAGGGGTCGCCACAGCAGAATGAACTGCTAAGGTGGCACCAAAGCAATGTATTTATACAAACTATTTATAGAAAGTCCAACACATGACAGGCATGGATAAAAAAGTTATTATCGCCACAAATCTCAATTATTTCACACAATTTGGAACATTAGCATATTTTGTTCAATTGTGAGTTCAATTTAGTTTAGTTATAACCACATTTTATAAAATTGTGGCAGTTTTATCAGTTTGTGCCCTCAATGTGTAAACTTTTTACTATATGTAGTGTTTAGTCATATCTATATTGCAACAATTCTAGAACTCAAGAAATAAAGCAGTCAATCAAATTTCTCTTTCAAAGGCAGCCATGGTGTCACATCACCTGTTATTATGTTGTGGAATAGAATTAAATAATTTGCAGCCACTGCATCCTGTATTGAATGCCAGACATTATGGCTGCACGGTATATCACTTCGGCATCGATATTACAATGTGTGTGTCCACAATAGTCAAGATATGCAATGTTAAATTGGGATTATAGTAAATCAACAATTGAGTACATGAGATTTGTGGAGTCATTGCAACATACTGTATAACCATAACTGACTGAAAATTTATCATTTGCATGTGTTTTAAAGGCATTTCAAGAAAGCAAAAAGCATCCGGGCGCAATAACATAAAACATTTTTAACTTTAATGAAGAAAAAAAGACTACTAAGACTATTAAGACTTTTACAATACTAAATTTCTGCAATTGAATACTGCTTAACTCTCTGGAAAACCATAAAGAACGGTTAATTTACCCTTTTCTTTGCTCTTTTGTAATTATTCTTTCAATTTTATTTTTATACATGATTTACACCCTTAAAAAAATCAACCCAACCAATCTAAATGAATGATTTTTCACAAATGGAGCTATTCAAGCCATCTGGTGAAATTGTTTTCAAATTGCAATATGTATCGCAGCAAAACAAAATATTGCAATGTCAGATTTTTCCAATATCGTGCAGCCCTACCCGAATCTAAATTAAACATTAAATTAATATGCATATTAATTTATAATTTTTTTTTACTTTTGTATTAAGTGTGGAATATTATAAGTGTACTTTTGTTATGCAGAATTGTATTTTTACATTTAATTTGGATTTTCATTATTTTAAATGCTGCCTCATTTTTTCAACTGTTTTTCTTTGTCAACATTGCTAAGCCTTCCATTCAGAGCTACCTTTTTACTGACTTGCAGGAAGATGAATTCAGAATGAAATAGCTGCAGCAGCTGTTTTCAGTAAATGTGATGAGATCGCATAAGCACAGTCATAAGGGTGCTGACAGAGTTAATCGCATATTTTTATAGAGCTGAAAAAAGGCAAGGGAAAGCTAATGCCTGTGAAAGACTGTGTGTTCAAGAGAATGACAGAGAGATAGATCCAAGGGTGTGTAGGTGGAGGGTTGCTAAGAAGGAATTTGATTTGAATACCAATTCTGTATTCAGCAAATGGAAAAACTCATTCAGAGGATGTGAAATAAATCCTACAAGATTTTCTGCTATGGATGTCCTGACCTAGATAACTCAGCAGACAGACCGAATAGATAGAAAGATCGATAGATAAATAGATTGTTCCATTTTTTAAAAAAAATTATTTTGTGGAATGGAAAGGTTCTTTGGATGTCAAAGGTTCCATTGAAGCCATTACAGAATTTTTAGGCTGTGTATAAGATAAGATAAGATAAGATAAGATAGATAGATAGATAGATAGATAGATAGATAGATAGATAGATAGATAGATAGATAGATAGATAGATAGATAGATAGATAGATAGATAGATAGATAGATAGATATATAGATAGATAGATAGATAGATAGATAGATAGATACTATGTCTATTTACTTTTGTCCCATATACAACAAATACTAAGTCAATAAAACATACCCTTTGGCATATGCATTGATTTGTATGGACTTAGTTTCTCGTTCATGCAAACTCCTTTGCCGTAAAGCAGAGCGTGCAGCGGCTTTTCCTCCCCAATCCGAGGAAGGCATCGCAGTCCCCGTCCACATGTACCCGTGTAGACTCCACACGCTTGTCCCTCGGTGAGCGCGCAGGTCAAGCAGCATCCGCAGCCGGGCTCTTTCACCACCTGACACCCGTTCCGCACCGGAGGACACATAGACATCGCTTTCTGGTCACACGGCTCACAGGGCACGAACGACGCAGAAATGCCGGTTAGTCCCCATACAAATGCCAACAGAGCATACAAACTTAGCAACATCGTCCTACTGAAGAACACCTATTCCACCAGCTTTGAAATGACAAAAACCGAAGCTTTCTACCGTTTGAGGTGCCCGAGAACCAAGGTGTATCGTCCGAGAAGATATATAGCCTATGTGTTGGTGTTTAAAAATGCAAATGATCAATCCTCTCACCACTTGACAGAATCCAAAGGTGCATTTAAGAACTATTAATTAAAAGGTAATGTCCTGTGATGAAATGGGTTCAGCAGCTTTCGGGGTAAGAGCACAGATCTCAAAAATGCATATCAACACTTCAGGAGTATGTGCCGGTTCTGCATCAAGCGAACGGCGTTCAGTGAGAGCTGCTCTCAGTAGAAAGCCCTGCTCATGTACACCGCGATAAAGGGAGGCGCAATGCACATTTAAGGTACTTGTGCTTTTTGGGCGGATCCCCGAGTGATGCTGTGCATGAATTTTCCGCGCAGGTTACAAACAATGGAATAAAGGAATAATTTGTATGAATAAAACTTAGATTTGTTTGATTCGTTATATGTTTATTTATAGGAATAAGTATACAGTGTTATGAAATGTGGACTTTTCCAGGTCCATTTTCTTCATTGATCATTTAACCACTCATTCTCACGCTGTACACATTAATTGTTTGTGTTCAGAATTAAATAAATGTAATTAATGAGACTTTACATCATATATCAGTCTTCATATTGTTGTGTTACCCTATCACTTTGGTAGTAAATTATTTTCTAGCTAGGATGGGCTTCATGGGAAATTGCCTCAAACTTTGGAAAATATAGATAAACCAAACAGTTGGGTTAAATATTTTAATTAAGCATACATTTAGGTTAAAACAGAACTTGATCCAATGTGATTTAGATGTGGTTTATACATAATGAATTGGGAACCATAAATGAATAACAAACAACTGAACAGAAGAGTGAATTAATTAATTCAAATCTACCAAAAGTCTCCAAGTGCACATATATATATATATATATATATATATATATATATATATATATATATATATATATAGAGAGAGAGAGAGAGAGAGAGAGAGAGAGAGAGAGAGAGAGAGAGAGAGAGAGATGAGAGGCGATGCAGTGGCGCAGTAGGTTCGTCTCACCACAGCAAAAAGGTTGCTGGTTCGAGCCTCAGCTGGGTCAGTTGTGGCGTTTCTGTGTGAAGTTTGCATGGTCTCGCCTGTGTTTGCGTGGGTTTTCTTCCGGGTGCTCCAGTTCCTCCCCACAGTCAAAAGGCATGCGATAGAGGTGAATTGGGTAGGCTAAATTGTCCGTAGTGTATGTGTGTGTGAATAAGTTTGTATGTGTTTCCCAGTGATGGGTTGCAGCTGAAAGGGCATCCACTGCATAAAACAAATGCTGGATAAGTTGGTGGTTCATTCCACTGTGGTGACCCCAGATTAATAAAGGGACTAAGCCCTTATATATATAACTTATATTTATGTCAGCACAGTGGTGCAGTGGGTAGCATGATCGCTTTACAGTAGGAAGGTTGCTGGTTCGAGCCCCGGCTGGGTCAGTTGGCATTTCTGTGTGGAGTTCTCTGCGTGTTCCTGTGGGTTTCCTCCGGATGCTCCGGTTTCCCCCACAGTCCAAAAACATGCGCTATAGGTGAACTGCATAAGCTAAAGGCCATAGAGTGTGCAAGAGTGTATGGGTGTTTCCTAGTCTTGGGTTGCGGCTGGAAGGGCATCCACTGAGTAAAACGTGCTGGATAAATTGGCTGTTAATAAAAGGGACCAAGCTGAAAAGTGAATGAATGAATATTTATATTTATATTACATTTATATTGTAATATATATGTTTTTTTATTTGTTTATTTTTTAATACAGAACACTGTAGATTAGATTAGATTAAATATATGTGACTCTGGACCATAAAACCAGTCTTTTGTTGAACAGGTATGTTTTTGGCAATAGCCAGAAATACATATGGAATTTTGAATTTTTATTTTATGTCATTAGACTATTATGTAAAAATCATGTTCCATGGAGACATAATAGAGTGCATTAAGTCCATTAAGACTTTGTTTGGATAATTTTAAAGGAGATTTTCTCCACAAAGAAAAAAAAATCCAGATTTCCAGTCTCAATACCTCACATTTTTCCAATTCTAACAATACATACACCAATGAAAATATAATATAAGATCATTATTTATTCAGCTTTCAAAACGTATAAATCTCAATTTGCAAAAACGGACACTTATGACTGGTTTTGTGGTCCATGGTCTCACATTTTAAGTATTATATTTTTGAACCTGTAGCATCTTATTTTAAATCTGGACTGTCAACAAAGCAAGTGTGAAACAGAAAGTTGAAATGATGTCACCATCAGTGGGCTGTTTATCCTGGTGATGAAGGTGATGAATCCTGGCATTGTGCAAATAATCTTAAGTTAAATAAGTTTAGCACAGCAGCAGTGAAGATAATAGAGATTTCAGCAATCAATAATATAGGTTATTTTCAATGTTTAAAAGTCATGTTCTTTCTAAAACAGTATTGGAAAGTGCAGAGCTAATGCCCTTTGTAGCTCTTAACTGTTGATGCTGATGACCTTTACTCTTAATATTCTCAAATCTCTCATCTCATACATATGTTGCAAATAACTGGACAGCAGTGTGTCACCACTGAGGTCACTGCTAAGCCCCAACCACACCCTGATGTTTTAACAAGGAACCTTATAACCTTCAATTCAGTTCATGCCACGTCTATTTTAAGAGGTCACATTTCCCCAAAGTTAGCTGCTTTAAAACAAAGGTATCCATTCAGGAGCAAAGCTACAGGACATCTGTGATAGGACATAAGTCTCTCTGATGGCTATCAAAGAAAAAAGTGTGACCTTATTTCGTGTTGAAATTTTATCTTATTTTGGATTTCTGACAGCAGCGAATGTAAAAAAAGTGTCATATGGGATGGTCTTTTTTTAAAACTTCAAAATACAGTTGAACTTTTTAGTTAATAACATTTAAACTTTAGTTACTGTACTAATAAGTACATTTAATGTACCAGTGTGGACATTTTAAAATGTACCTCCCCATTACAGATTTTATTTCTGAGAGTGAAAAGACATTCAAACCTCTAGTGAGACTGAGATGTTTGCATGACATATGGAGGGATGATTAATATCAGCTAAAACCTCAATTTCGTCTATAAATTAATGTATAGGTATATGATTTAGTTGATAAATGATTTCATATTCACCCAAGAAATAGGTCAGTGTGTGCACATTTGTCATGTCAATACTATAGACATTCCTATAGGTCAACAAGAGCATAGCTTGCAGCGCTGAGGTAATGGATTTACTTCCTTGGGAATGCATACTGCTAAAATATATAGCTTGGCTTAAAGTGTCTTCTAAATGTGTCTAATGTTAAGATCAGTTGAAACCAATGTGATGCTTAATGTGGAACAGTTTAGGGGCATATATATGAACACTATAAAACAACTAGACAGTCCTGGTTGGGACCACACTCGGGGAACAGGGAAGAAAACTTAATAATAAATGCTATATAATAATGCTAAATAATTATAAATAATCCAAATGATTGTCTAGTTCTGTAGCACTGGTCAAAATTCCCAGTTCCCCTGGTTAGCATGCACATAGAGATTTTAGCAAATTGTTTTGGGATATTCATGATGACAGGAGCTGTGGACTCTGCAGTATAAAGAATATGTTTAATTCATACCTCAGTGAGTTATACTTCTTTAGGTTAGATTTAAGTTACAATTTTGCCATCTTATGCTTTTATTAGGACAGTATAAACAGACTTTCACCAGTTGCTATTATGGTACACTGTTACCAATATATCAATATCGGGCCTGATACTAAGCTCATGTACTCGTACTTCTACTCATGAAAACACACCGATATCAAAGACCGAAACCCAGTGACAGAAGTTTTTCAGTATGCACAGAGGTTCCAGCAGCAGAAAAACAATGTCAGCGTCAACAGTGAGGAAATATTTCAAAATTAATGACACTAGGGTTTGGTGTCTTATTTCTGTGCCACTTTGAAGATACAAAGACCAAAGATCATAGACATATTTGTAATAATGTTAATGTGGTGTTAAAGGCTGTGTATGTACGTTTTTGACTTTTCTAAAGCATAAAATACCAATAATATGTTTGCAGATATTTAAGAAACATGCTAAGTGAACATTCTCATTTATCTGAAAAACAATGCTAAAGTCCGATGTTCTGCTTTGAAAATGTACATTACGTGCCGGAACGTCTGTCTTTGTTTTGGTCCTTTTAACCAGCCCAATGCCAGTTTAGCCAATTATATTTCAGCACCCTGGGTTGCCTTGGTGGAAAACAGCATATTTCATTCATCATTCAGTAAGAAAGGCTCCTGTGCGTCAGTGACTAAAATACAAAATGTGGGGGATATCGGAGCATCCGGAGGAAACCTACGTGAACACTTTGAAAACATGCAAACTCCACACAGAAATGGCAACTGACCCAGCCGAGGCTCAAACCAGCAACCTTCTTGCTGTGAGGCAACATCGCTACCCACTGCTCCACTGTGCCGCCTATTAATAATATAAATATTACGAACGTAAACATTAGGTGAGCAGGTTAAATTGTAACCCTGTGCCCTAACAACTTGCTACATGATGGAATTTGTAGTAATAACCAATTTGGCTGTTTGCACCACATGAAACATGACATAAATTTAAAGACAGCCATTCAGAAGCAGAGAATAGTGCACTTACTGCACTCCAACAAAATTGTAAGGTTTATAATGTAATTAATACATGTTAAATCTCTTTAACATTATTAAATGTTGGATTGCACTGAGTCAAAGTTGTAAAGTTGTTAAAGTGGTTAATTTTATTTTCAAGATCTGAGGTAAACTGTCTTGCTGTTTTTAGTAGTATGGCAATAAATGTCATGTTTAATGGCATTCAAACTCACATTATTAGCACTTAACACTAAATAAAGCACATGAGATTTACCTGAGGTGATCATTTGCATTAATATGGAAAATATTCCTTCTATCGTGTGTCATTGCTTTTATTTAGTACATGGTTTAAATCAGCATATAGGCTCAACAGTCAGGCACACTTCTGTTGGTCTCGTCAGTCTGGCAACCTGTGCTCGCATGTGTTTTGAACCAAGTGTGCAATACCTAGATCAACCACTGGGTGTTAAAATGACATACTGCACCCTTTAATGTCTGAATCTCACACACAAATCTGGAGCAGGGGCAAGAGAACCTTTCCAAGCAGTGTTCACTCTGCTTTTTTATAGAACACTTTGCAGCACACTCAACACAAAGACCTGTGTGGCTAATTAACTGCAAGGCAAATATGAAGAGTGAGGGCACAACAACAAGAATTATTCCAAATAGAGTACAACCCATGCCTTAATATTTTATTTATAATACTGTACATCCTCAGGACATAATACATAGCCCTTCACATTTAAGAGCAAGGGGTGATTAAAATCGCAACACATTTCAAAAAAGTTGGAACAGTAAAGCATTTACCACTTTGTAATGTTGCCATTCCTTTTCACAACACAAGATGTTTAGAGACTTAAGACACCAAGTGATGAAATGTTTCAGGTGAAATTTTGTCCCATTCTTCCTGCAAATAAGTATTAAGGTAGGCAACACTATGGGGTCTTCGCCGTCACATTTTGCACTTTAAAATGCATCACACATTCTCTATTGGAGACAGGTCAGGGCTGCTGTCAGGTCAGTCAAGTACGTGTATCCTCTTCCTCAGCAGCCAGGACTTTGTAATGTGTGCAGAATGCAGAGTGGTTTTGCATTGTCTTGTTGAAATATGCATGGATGTCCTTGGAAAAGAAGGCAGCACATTGTGCTCTAAAATCACTATACTTATCAACATTAATGGTGCCATCACAGAAGTGCAAGTTACAATGCCAAGGGCACTGACACAGCCCCATACCATGACAGACCCCGCTTTTGGACTTGCTGCTGGTAACAGTCTGGAGGATCTTTTTCTTCGTTGGTCTGGAGCACACAGCGTCCATTTCTCCCAAAAAATACCTGAAATACTGGTTCATCTTACCACAGCCCATAATTCCTTTGTGTGATTGTCCACTGTTAACATAGGTCTTCCTTTTGGAAGTACAGTTTTAACTGGAAGTACAGTTTTAACTGGCATTTGTAAATGTAACTACGTATTGTACTTGACGAAGGTTTGCCTATGTGGTGATATCGCATATAGATGAATGACAATTGTTGATGTAGTGCCGCCTGAAAGATTGGAGATTACGGTAGTTCAGCTTAAGCTTGCACCCTTGTCCTTTACCCCACGGAAAATCCTCTAGATTCCCTGAATCTTTTAATTTTGTTATGCAGTGTTGAAGGTGAATTATCCAAATATCTTCCTATCTTTCTTTTAGGAACATTGTTTTTAAACATTTCAATAATTTTCTCACATATTTGTTGGCAAAACTGGCAATCCTCATCTTTGCTCCTAAAAGTCTAGACCTTTCTTGGATGCTGCTTTTATATCAAATCATAATTACAATTACCTCTTGGCATCACCTGTTTCAAATCATTATTTAACTAATTTACCTTATTACTAGGCCTAAATTGCTTGTCTCAACTTTTTTGGAATGCGTTGCAGGTCTGAATAACAGGAAATAATCTCTATTTACAAATTAAATGAAAGTTGTCCAGACAAAACATGAAATATTTTGGGTTCACATTGTCTGCATATATATATAAGCATATATATATATATATATATATATATATATATATATATATATATATATATATATATATATATATATATATATATAAATAAAGAAATTTATAGCAAGGAAATTTTCACAGTACGATATTTTTTCTTCTGAAGAAAGTCTTATTTTGTTTTATTTTGGCTAGAATAAAAGCAGTTTTTAGTTTTTTAAACACCCTTTTAGGGTCAAAATTATTAGCCCCTTTAAGCTATTTTTTTTAGATAGTCTACAGAACAAACCATCATTAAACAATAACTTGCCTAATTACCCTATCCTGCCTAGTTAAATTAATTAACCTAGTTAAGCCTTTAAATTTCACTTTAAGCTGTATAGAAGTGTCTTAAAAATATCTAGTAAAATATTTTCTGTCATCATGGCAAAGATAAATTATAAATGAGTTATTAAAACTATTATGTTTAGAAATATGCTGAAAAAAATCTTCTCTCCATTAAACAGAAATTGGGGGAAAAAAATAAACAAATAATTCAGGGGGGCTAATAATTCTGACTTCAACTGTGTATATGTATACTGTCCCAACTTTTTTTGATCTGAGGCTGTACAAAGAGTAATTTGATATATACGTAGGAAATAACATACCATGGTCAATTTAAATAATTTTCTTATAATTCATCATACCATCAAGTTTTCTTCTTATATTATGGTTACCACACAATAAAAAACACAAAGACAGAGACATTTGTCAGGTTTACATCCCCAAACAGCTCCAGCGATAGTACTAGTTTCTTATGCATATTTTTATTTGTTTTGATTGAATTTTTAAAAGTTGTAGGATGTGAAATACCTGAAATCATTGGGCATAATGATATGGAACTGTAATGCAGTCAATAACTGGCTGCAACAAATTTTTGTTTCCCTTAAAAAAAGTCTGTATACAGTACCTTAAATTTAGAAATCACAATCAACCATTCAACAGCCCTGAATACTTACTAGCATAAGCATTTGTGAAAAAGTCCAAAAGTCCTTTTTATTCCAGAAGTTAGTCTTGATGGTGCCAAAGCTATAGCTAAGTGGGCCATTCACTCTCAGAATTTCTGCAGTTTCAATACCAGAAAGCACCAGTTACTGTTGCCAGGATACTGCAGGCACTTGAGCTTGCACAGTCACCAGAAACAATGCCAACCCAAAGCTGCATTCTCCTCTGCATAATGTGAGAATATGTCAGTATAATCTAATCACACACTGGCATTAGTGAAGTGCTGGTTGTGTGTTTGTAAAACCAGCCTAGAGATGAATTTGTCTGCATGCCACTTTGCTCATCTAATTTTGTAATATAATGATATAAAACAAAGACATAGATACCATGATATGATGAAACTATCATGTTTACTTTTGTGCACAGCATCGTTCAGGGTGTTTGATAAGCAAGAATGCCTTGTAGCAATGTCACTCATTACAGTTGTCGAAAATGTCTTGTTGATGCAGAACTCATCGGAGATTAATTCATCATTCATTTTCTTGTCAGCTTAGTCCCTTTATTATTCCGGGGTCGCCACAGCGGAATGAACCGCCAACTTACCCAACACATGGTTTATGCAGCGGATGCCCTTCCAGCCGCAATTTCTCTGAGATTTAGGTCCCTATTTACATGATAGCATCACGCAGTTCCTGCAAATTTGTCAGCTGCTCATCCATAATGCTAGTCTTCCATTCCACCTCATCCCAAGGGTGCTCTATTGGATTGAGATCTGGTGACCTTGGAGGCCATTTGAGTACAGTGAACTCATTGTCATGTTCAAGAAACAAGTCTGAGATAATTCGCACTTTATTATGTGATGCGTTATCCTGCTGGAAGTCGCCATCAGAAGATGAGTACACTGTGGTCATAAAGGGATGGACAAGGTCAGCAACAATACTCAGTTAGGCTGTGGCGTTCACACAGCCTACCTGATGCTCAATTGGTACTAATGGGCCCAAAGTGTGAAAATATCCCCCAAACCATTACACCACTACCACCAGCCTGAATCGTTGATCCAAGGCAGGATAGATCCATGCTTTCATATTGTTGATGACAAATTCTGACTCATCCGACCAGGCAACGTTTTTCCAATCTTCTAATGTCCAGTTTTGATGAGCCTGTGCCTCAGTTTCCTGTCTTAACTGACAGGAATGGCACCCGGTGTGGTTTTCTGCTGCTGTAGCTCATCCGCCTCAAGGTTTGACATGTTGTGTGTTCAGAGATGCTCTTCTGCATACCTCGATTGTAACAAGTGGTTTTTTGAGTTACTAGCTACGTTTCCATCCACCTATTTTTATGCGCATTTTTGATACGTGCATAAAAAACCGGTTGATGGAAATGCCAAGATGCACATAAATTGGGAAAATGTCCATAAAAACATGCACATAACTGAGTAGGATAAACTTTTTATTCTATAAGAAAAGATGTGCATAAACTGCGACTTTTTTACCGAAAAAATTACACTATGCGCATTAAAAGAAGTCATGTGATGTTGTTATCAGAGCTCATGTGATGATAAAAATGAATGTGAATGAATAAACCAGCAGACTGAGCACATTGTAAAACATCTAAAATGTTGTTTTGGTCATTCTAAAATGCCTTAATCATTGCAGTATTACTGTTATATTATTATTGACCTCCACTATCATCTGTGCTCTGCATCTCATTTATTGAATGAAGAGAAGACTCACGCAGCTTTTCCTACCGCAGAAAATTCCATTTTTAATTTTGATATTTGGCGCCAGTTAATCAGGAAGTGATGATTTTATTCTCTTTGACTCGTTGAATGGAAACGCTGCTTTATTCTCACAACTTTTATGTGACATTCCAGGTTTGCTCATAAAGTTAATTCGCATTTTTGGATGGAAAAATAGCTATTGTTGCCCTTCTAGCTCTGGCCATTCTCCTCTGACCTCTGGCATAAACAAGGCATTTGCATTCACAGAACTGCTGCTCACTGGATATTTTCTCTTTTCTGACATTCTCTGTAAACCCTAGAGATGGTTGTGCGTGAAAATTCCATTAGATCAGCAGTTTCACCAACAACCTTGCTGCATTCAAAGTCATTTAAATGACCTTTCTTCCCCATTCTGATGCTCGGTTTGAACTGCAGCAGATCGCCTTGACCATGTCTACATGCCTAAATGCATTGAGTTGCTGCCATGTGATTGGCTGATTAGAAATTTGCTTTAAATGGCACCTATGGGGAAAATCTACTTTTCAAGCTGTTTGGACAGACATGCGTGTAGGTATAACGTATACAGTAGACCGTCATATTGGGGTGATATAAACACACCCAGTTTTTTTTTTCCAATTTAACAACATAAAAACGGTGGACCAATTGGAACAGTTTTAAGACCAACTTGACGTAGGAGTGCCCCCAGCTCACCAATATTGATTGACAGGCGCGCAATACCATATCCTCAGTTTGTTGTTTCACGTCCGCCATTTTCAGCGTGTGAGTCAAAGCGATGTCACCAAAGAAACACTCTTGCTCTATTTTTGGATGTAAGGCTCATTGAGGCTCAACACAAGAGCCTTCATCATCTTCCTGCGAATGAGCAACAGAGATTTTACATTTAGCAACCATTTGCGCTGAATACGCAGTGAATGCAACGTATCGAGATTCAGGCCATTAAAAACAGCTGAACTACAGAGTCTTTCATCACTCACAGAGTCTTTCAGCCTCACAGAAACACTAATACTGTTAATTAAAAGCTTGACGAAAAAAGCGTGTCTTTAAATGCTTTTTAAAAAGTTCAACTAATCTCAGAGTTCTCAGTACTATCAGAAAAGAGTTCCAGAGCCTTGGAGCCACCACACTGAAAGCACGGTCACCTTTAGTCTTAAGACGAGTTCTGGGAATGTTTAACAGGTCTTTGCCAGAAGACCTCAGAGACCGGCTACAAGAGTGACTGCTTAAAAGATCTTGAATATACAGGGGTGTTTGACCATGCAGAGCTCTATATGTAATGACCAGAATCTTAAAATTTACTCTAAAACCAATAGGAAGCCAGTAAAGTGCCTTAAGCACAGGTGTAATTTGTGACCTCCTACTGGTGTTAGTTAAAAGCCTCGCTGCTGCATTCGGCACAACTTGCAATCGCTCCATAAAGGATTTGTTCAGACAAGTGAACAGAAAATTACAATAATCCAATCGAAAAGTGATGAAGGCATGGAAAAGCATCTCCATCTCTTCCTTTGACACAATATCTCTGATTTGTGCGATGTTCCTCAAGTGAAAAAAGCATGTACGAACAACAGGCTTAACATGGCTATTAAAACACAGAGCTCGATCAAACACGACACCCAGATTTGTAATATCACTGCAATTGGAAGTTGACACACCCCCAAAAACTTGTCTGATCATTGGGGTGATGCTATCTGGAGCAAACATTAACATTTCTGTTCTATCAGGGTTCAGTTGCAGAAAATTGTCTGCCATCCATTTGATAATGGAGACAAAAAAATCCTGCAAGGTTTTCAGGGCTAAAAGAAAAAAATAATTACACATGATATTAGCAAGATTTCCCTTTAAATCAGGATACAAAAAAACAAAATAGGTCTTTACAGAAAATGGATATGTCTGTCCATTGGATAACTTCTTTTCTCTCTCTTTCTCTATTGCAGATCCTTTGGGACAAGTAACAATGATGTCTGGGTCATGCAAATAGCATTGCTTAAGCTGTATAAAAATTGATGCTCTGTCATTGTTTAAAGAAACTGAAGCCACAGCACTGACATAACTAAAGCATAGTGACACGAGTTTTTATTATTATGATTGATTAGATATAAACACCAAATACCAGATACATTTATGATGCTTTGCACTTATTGGACAGCTGAGAGTAGACAGAACAGAATGAAAATAGAGGAGGTGGAACTGGGACATGACCAATGTTGAATTCTGAGTCTCTGTAAAGAAATATATTTTGCTTTACAAATACTTTGGCACTCTAAAAGCACATCTATCTCTTCTATATTCTTCATAAAATAATTTTCAGCAATTATTTCTTCTTTCTTCACTTTTTAAAAATTAAAAATTGTAATAAATTTTTGTCAGCAACATGGATTTGTTTAGGGGCGTCATGGTGGCGCAGTGGGTTGCATGATCGCCTCACAGCAGGAAGGTCTGGTTCGCACCTCGACTGAGTCAGTTGGCATTTCTGTGTGGAGTTTGCATGTTCTCCCTGTGTTCGCGTGGGTTTCCTCTGGGTGCTCCGGTTTCCCCCACAAGTCCGAAGACTTGCGGTACAGGTGAATTGGGTAAGCTAAATTGTCCGTAGTCTATGTGTGTGAAGGAGTGTGCATGGATGTTTCCTAGAGATGGGTTGCAGCTGGAAGGGCATCTGCTGCGTAGAAAATATGCTGGATAAATTGGCGGTTCATTCCGCTGTGGCGACCCCAGATTAATAAAGGGACTAAGCCGAATAGAAAATGAATGACTGAATGGGTTTGTTTAAATGCACATTCTTCATTCCTAGTTCATTATTTATTTTCTTATTTACAGTGATCCTAAAAACCTGTTCACTAGAATTTGCAAGTATCATTCATACTTGCCATTGTCATGCATGTTAATTAAATATTTTCCTCTTTCTATTTTTCCTTTCATTGTTTTGTACAAATAAATATCAATGTGTTGCACTCATACATGGATACATTCATGCACCGCACATAATATTTACAATTTACAAACAATTTACATTATCAGACTGATCAAGTGAAACATACAGGGATCACAATGCACATTGACTTCCCCTTGCTCATTACTGTCAAATATAGTGTAATTCATTGTTTTTATTGTTTTGTTTTGTTGTTGTTTTGACCAGTGTATAAATTATCAAACTGAAGAAAGCTTGGCTCAGACACTCATCAATACAATTCAGAATGTTTGCCAAGGCTTAGGTATAACGTAAATATTCAGTTTTTCCAGACTGATCATATCGCTTCATAAGATCTCTTTTGAGGCCATTTGAGCTGTTGCTGAGCTGTTTTCCTAAAGACAGTTTTTTTTTTATAGACTTTATTTATAACTTTGATTGACACAGATAAATTAACTTAAATTAAAAGTGCTTAATGCTTACCTACTGTTTTATATATGAAATAAAGGTGATCCACCCTATTTTGATGTCTATAATAAATTACAAGTATACACATTTATTCATTCATTCATTCATTTTCTTTTCGGCTTAATCCCTTTATTAATCTGGGGTTGCCACAGCGGAATGAACAGCCAACTTATCCAGTATATGTTTTACGCAGCGGATGCCCTTCCAGCTGCAACCCATCACTAGGAAACAACCATACACTCTCATTTACACACATATACTACGGACATTTTAGCTTACCCAATTCACCTGTACTGCATGTCTTCGGACTTGTGGGGAAAACCAGAGCACCCGGAGGAAACATGTAAACTCCACACAGAAATGCCAACTGACCCAGCCAAGGTTCGAACCAGACCTTCCTGCTGTGAGGTGATCACGCTACCCACTGCACCACCATGACGCCCCTAAACAAACCCATGTTGCTGATAAAATTTAAGTAAAATTTTTAATTTTTAAAAAGTAAAGAAATAAGAAATATTTCTTGAAAATTATTTTATGAAGAATACAGAAGAGATAAATGTGCTTTTAGAGTGCCAAAGTGTTTGTAAAGCAAAATATATTTCTCGAATCAGCGACCTTCTTGCTGTGAAGCAACAGCACTACCTACTGCACACCGCCCTGTATACACATTTAATTTAAAACATGTATTATTTAATTCAAGTTTTGTGAAAATATAACATGGGTAAAAGAATCAGCAAAATAGACATATTTATGTAAAAATAAATAAATAAAATAAAATAAAGCATATTTATCCTGACCTGTGCTTTATGCTTTATAAAGTGTCTGTCTCTCCACTCGACCAAAAGCTGGTGTGTGTTGGGTGAGCGCACTGGCGCCGTTGTCCTGTGGATGCTGCACTCTGTGAATCATTTTGGGTGTATGGCCATACATGATAATCGTGCTATATAAATACACATTACTTTACGTTACATTATGTGCCATTGATTTTCTTTCTTCATTTTTTCCTTTTTGGAGCTCTTTTCCTCTAAGCTGTAGATCCTTCTTATTTGCAATCATTGCTGTGGCACCTGCTATCCCTCTGCTGATTAGCATCTCTATATCTACCACTGTGTTTTATGTCTCTTTGCCAGATTATTACTTTCTTTGTAGTTGCATCACAATAGTTGCTTCCGTTTTGTCCAGTTTAATTGTGTGCCAGTATAATTTTTCTGTGTTTCTCATTTGTGTTCTGCTCTGCTCCCCCACTAGCTATCAAATGGTCAGCTGCTGACTCCACTCTCCAGCCAGGGTTGTCACTCGTCACCAGGCCACTCGTTCAGCCATCAGCCTCTTTAACAGGATGGGCTTCCTCCACTTTTTGCTCAAAGAAATTACCTTTGTTTTTGCCCGCACTCCTGATGTTGTTTGTCTCCAAGAGAATGTCATTGTATGTGATCCTTAAATATGTTATTTCAATAGATCTACACTCACTGGCCACTTTATTAGGTACAACTGTCCAACTACTTGTTAACGCAAATTGCTAATCAGCCAATCACATGGCAGCAACTCAATGCATTTAGGAATGTAGACATGGTCAAGACGATCTGCTGCAGTTCAAACTGAGCATCAGAATGGGGAAGAAAGGTGATTTTAGTGACTTTGAATGGGCGGGCTGGTCTGAGTATTTCAGAAACTGCTGGTTTACAGAGCATGGCCCGAAAAAGAGAAAATATCCAGAGAACGGCAGTTCTGTGTGTGCAAATGCCTTGCAAATGCCTTGAATCAACGGTTCAGGCTGGTGGTGTAATGGTGTGGGGCCAACACTTTGGGCCCATTAGTAGGCCCACATGGAATCTGTGCATGCAGAATTCCACAGATTTTCGCAGATTTGTAGCCTATCATTGATTCTGTTCATTTACTTGTGTAAATGTGAGTAAATTTTATATTTTTTCAGTTTTTAAATTAATTACAGTAATATTTTTGACTAAAATGAAAATATTCATATGATTTATTTACAATACAGTTTGTAAAGTAATATTTTCTGTCTTTTAGTAGGTATATTATATGACAGACTTGCTTTGTTTACCAGATAAAGTGGATCTAATTGGATTTGCATTGTAAACATTAAGGAAAAGTTAAAAGGTATTACTTTTTATTTCATATATTAAGGTTTTATTCATGATACTCCCAAAATAATTCAGCATAAATCTGCAGATTTTTAACACAATTCTGTGTGGAAATAGCAAAAAATGTCCGCAGATTCCGTCTGGCACTACCCATTAGTACCAATTGAGCACCATGTCCATCCCTTTTTGACCACAGTGTACCCAACTTCGGAAACTGCTACTTCTAGTAGGATAATGTGCCATGTCATAAATTCTTGACAATGTGTTCACTGTACTCAAATGGCCTCCACAGTCACCAGATCTCAATCCAATAGAGCACCTTTGGGATGTGGTCGAACGGGAGATTCACATCATGAATGTGCAGCCGACAAATCTGCAGCAACAGTGTAATGCTATCATGTCAGTATGGACCAAAATCTCTGAGGAATATTTCCAGTACCTTGTTGAATCTATGCTATGTAGGATTAAGGCAGTTCTGAAGGCAAAAGGGGGCCCAACCCGGTACTAGTAAGGTGTACCTAATAAAGTGTCCGGTGAGTGTAGGAAATAAAGAAAGAATAATAAACATATAATCAGGATACATTCCAATATACAAAGGGAAAAATGAAAAAAAAACTTATCGTTGATGTTTTCTTCTTTAACCTATGAACAATAACTGGGAAAGGACTGTTTAATTTCACTCTCCCAAGTGCATATATTTTTAGCCCAGCACTTTTATAGTTATAGCTCAGATAATAAACATTATACGTAAAATGGATTAACTATCAACTCCAGTATGTATGTATATTTGCATGCATGATTTAAATCTTAAAGGACTGAATCACATTCATACGGAATGAAGCTGTGCAAATTCTTAAAATAAAATTAAATAACCTTGAAACACCAGCATTAGTTTTGCTTTTCACCCATGACAGAAAGAAAAACCAGAGATAAAGAGATAAATAAAACCCTCAAGTAAGCAGTAATGTTAGTTATTCCCACTAATAAAGCAGATTCTTGTCAGATTTGCCATGCAAGGAACATCACTCAGCTCAAACAAGTAATGGAGGAAAGAAGTTTCACATACAAGCCAGTGATAACTTTCAATGTAACCAGTTTCAGCTACATGACGCTTAACAGACCATTTGCTTTGGAGAGAATGCTCAGCTGGAAGTGTTCCCCCAGGTCAAGAGATGCTAACTAACAACATTCATTATGAATGTGTGCCGATTAGCAAAGGTGATAAACTTGAGGCTCCAGTGAAAGCAGCAATTAATTATGCATGAAAAGTTCATTAGCCATTCATTCATCATTTTATTTCTCAGGACAAACCATGTACTGAAAGTGAAAAACGGAAGCGGGAACTTCTAAACTTGCCAGTTCCCAAGAATTTGAATGTACTCTTTATAATCTAAAATTTTTATCTATCTTGTTCAGTATTAGGTGCATTATAATTATTATATATTGATACGATTGTATATGAAATACACATCATAAAATAAAGCATTTTTATTTTTACTTTGTTAAACCAATAAAGTGTTACAAATTGTTTAAAGCGTTTTTGTAACTGCGTAAGGTACTGTCACATTAAGGTTTTTGAAATTACTCTGTATTTGCAGTAGGTAGAACATTTGTAGTTTTCGTGATTTGTTTTACACATTGTATTATAACAAAATGGCTAGTTTTCTTATGCATACCCTCATCTGCAAAACATTTGCTAGAACTATATGACATACTTTACATTGGGGTTGCTTACAGAATAGAATTATTCGTATTTAAATTTAAGCAGTTTTGCCTATTAAGTAAATATTTTAAGATATATATATTTTTTAAGATATATATATCTCAATTATTAGCCCCTGTTTATTTTTTGCCCCCAATTTCTGTTTAACGGAGAGAAGATTTTTTTTCAACACATTTCCCAACATAATAGTTTTCATAACTCGTTTCTAATAACTGATCTTTGCCATGATGACAGTAAATAATATTGGTAACACTTTATAATAACTACACACTATGAATCATTTACTAAGCATTAGCATCTAGTGAATTCATTATTTGTTAAGCATTAACTCTACATTAATAGACGTTAGTAAGCAGTTTATAACTGCAGCTACAAATGCTGTATTCTTGACTTATAAGCACCTATATAATGTGCTTAATAATTGTATTTTCATACTTAGTTAATGATTTATTTTTCATTACTAAATTAAGTATTGCATTATTTACAAACCGTTTGTATTTAAGAGTAGTTGAGGGTTTTTATGATAATTCAGAATATGTTAGTAAATGATTAATAAACTATTGAAATCAACATTTACATATCTTATTATTCAGGCATATACTAAAAGTTAACTAATATGTTAATAAATGCTTTATTAACTCAACTTCATGCAGTTTTGTGACCTAATCTAAAGTCTCAGAATCAAATGAACAATAATCTTTGCAATCTTTTCTAAAAAAGAAAATTACTGTAAAGTTTAAACATTGCTGAATAACAGGAGTCAAAATACGACATAAAACTGGATAAAACAACAACAACAATATAATAATTTAACAATATAATAAGATGCAATGTTTAAACTCTACAGTTATTTTATTTTAGATAAGGTTGCAAAGATTTATTTTTCATTTGAAGTACAGTTTTATTTGTGTATCTTTAAATGAAAAGGAATGAATAATGTCATTTGTCCTGTTTAGAGTCTTTATTTGTCATTTATAAGGGATTTATAAAGCATAAATAGTCCTCACTTTAGATTAGGTCACAAAACTAGATGAAGTTGAGTTAATAAAGCATTTATTAACATACATAGTAACCCTTAATAAATGCCTGAATAATAAGACATATAAACATTGATTTCAATAGTTTAATTAATCATTTACTAACTAATTCTGAATTATCCTAAAAACCCTCAACTACTTTTAAATACAAATGGTTTGTAAATAATGCAATACTTAATTTAGTAATGAAAAATAAATTATTAACAAAGTATGAAAGTACAAGTATTAAGCACATTATAAATATGTTTGTAAGTCAATAATACAGCATTTGTAGCTGCAGTTATAAACTGCTTACTAACACTTATTAATGTAGAGTTAATGATTAACAGATAATGAATTCACAATATGCTAATGCTTAATAAATGATTTATAGTGTGTAGTTATTATAAAGTGTTACCATAATGTTTGACTAGATATTTTTAAGACACTTCTATACAGCTTAAAGTCACATTTAAAGGCTTAACTAGGTTAATTAGCTTAACTAGGCAGGATAGGGTAATTAGGCAAGTTATTGTCTAACTATGGTTTGTTCTGTAGACAATCGGAAAAAATATATAGCTGAAAGGGGCTAATAATTTTACCTTAAAATGGTATTTAAAAAATTTAAAACTGATTTTGTTCTAGCTGAAATAAAACAAATAAGACTTTCTGCAGAAGAAAAACTATTATCAGACACACTGTGAAAATATATATGTAAACAAAACAGTAACTTATCGCTGCATGGTAAACATTCATTCATTCATTCATTCATTTTTTTTTTTTTTCGGCTTAGTCCCTTTATTAATCTGGGGTCGCCACAGCAGAATGAACCGCCAACTTATCCAGCACATGTTTTACGCAGCGGATGCCCTTCCAGCCGCAACCCATCTCTGGGAAACATCCATACACACACTCACACTCATACACTACGGACAATTTAGCCTTCCCAATTCACCTGTACTGCATGTCTTTGGACTGTGGGGAAACCGGAGCACCCGGAGGAAACCCACGCGAACTTAGGGAAAACATGCAAACTCCACACAGAAATGCCAATTGACCCAGCCAAGGCTCAAACCAGCGACCTTCTTGCTGTGAGGCAGCAGCACTACCTACTACGCCACTGCATCGCCCCGCATGGTAAACATAATTGTCTCAATTCAATGCATCTCTAACATCTTAGTGCAGCAGCTGTAGGACAGTAATTTTTTTGGACCTATTTATTCTGGCCGGTGTCATTTGACCATGGAAAAATCCATCAGAGAATATCATTATACAATCTTTGTTGCTTAGTGACTACTTAAGTCAGATCATGTGCATGTCAATGTTCATTAAAGGGCTCCTATTATGCAAAATCAACAAAACTATTTGGACAGAAATGTCTATACACCGTATCAAAGTTCTATAAACACATCAAGTCCTGTTTTCAACATTAAATCAGGATCTAAATCGATCCGGCAATATTGAGGCCAACTGCACTGTGACTTAGTGGTGTGGTTATCCTACACACCAATTTTGATTAACAGGCATGCATTATCATGTCTCAGGATTAACGTGCAATATCATTATCAATTGTCATTATCAATCAGTATTAATGTACATTATCAGCAAGAAACTGGGATTAAAAGATCTGTTCCAAATATCTGTGATTCGTATTCGTACAAGTTCAGTCACACGAAATTGTATGATTTTAAAAAGGAGGCGTGGCACCCTAACCCCACCCCTAAACCCAACCGTCATTTGGGGGATGAGCAAATCGTACTAAATTGTATGAATTAGATTTCATACGAATTAGCCACTAAATCAAAAAGTTACGAATTGCCGTGAGATTATGTTGCAAATCCAGCTGCACCTCAAGCGGTACACTTGAATAAAGAAAAGACCGTAAAATCATTATGGAATAACTGCTCAAATCACCACAGCGGCATAATGTCAGTAGTCAACTATGAACAAGTATGCTTCAATCATAGAGCAGGAGTCCGGATTTAAATCATGTTTATTTTGTAAAGTACAGCAGCATATATTAACAGTAGCCTACCTGTATTAAAAACATGTTAAAAGTGTACATGTGTCTCTGTGTGTGGCTTTTATTGTTGCAGAAAGGCTGAATAAACTCCATGATATGTTGTGTTTACTAGACATCTTTCGCAGTTAAAGACAGAGGCACAAAACAGCTAAAATTTTCTCTGAGCCCAAAATGTACATTTTCAACAGGATACAATAAATGATTTGATGAGTATTTTAAGCTAAAATTTCGCAGACAGGTTCTGGAGACACCAAAGACCTATTTTACATATATTGTTAAAAGGGACAAAACAAGAGAAGGCAAAAACATTTTGTCAGCACAAACATTTTGGCCTTGCTGTCATTAAAACATGAAAGCATAACAGACTACATGAAAAGTGTTTGAAAGCAGTGCATCCTCTACAATTACATATATATATATATATATATATATATATATATATATATATATATATATATATATATATATATATATATATATATATATAATAAACCCTGACTTATCCATCTGGGTTAATTATAAGTTTATTGTCCTTGAGGGTAATGCATCTTAAGGTAACCTTTAGTCTGTACTCACAAACAAATAAATATATAAAAATATAAATTTCAGAAAGAGGCAGCGCGGTGGTGCAATGGGTAGTGCTGTCGCCTCACAGCAAGGTCACTGGTTCGAGCCTCGGTAAGCTCAGTTGGCATTTCTGTGTGGAGTTTGCATGTTCTCCCCGTGTTCACGTGGGTTTCCTCCGGGTGCTCCGGTTTCCCCCACAAGTCCAAAGACATGTGGTATAGGTGAATTGGGTGAGCTAAATTGTCCGTAGCCAAAGCTGAAAAGAAAGTGAATGAATAAATGAATTTCAGAAAGATTTAAATTTAAATATACACTAATTATAATTTAGGTCAAAATGTACACTTAACACAATTCAGTATTTTTAAAGTAAAAAAACAAAACAAAGAGAGAGCTCAGCTAGATTTTTCCAAGCTAACAACCAAGCCTTTATTGAGCAAATAAAGAAAAAAACAGAAAAAAAAAAAAAAAAAACAAATATGGTGACTTTATTAACACTGATTACGTATTCATAAAGTCACAAAAGTCTTATAATAACCCTGAGTGAGTATTTTTTTACGATGAGTATTTTAAAGAGTGTCCTATAAAGGGTTAATACTCCTAATACCTATCATTAACAGCTATAATTCCCATATACAGTCTATGGCTTGCATGCCAGAATACGCTGAGAATGTTAATGTAAAGTTTGCTGAAGATAATTACATATTGGATTGCATATAAAATTTACGTTTACCATTCCAGTTACTGTTTACAGTATAGGAATAGTGGGTTGAGCATGTCTATATAGTTTATTGTGTTGCATATTACTGTTCACAGCAGCAAGGTTTTCAAGAAAAAAGTGATATTTGTAATAGGGTGCATGGGGCTCAGCAAAGCTTTCAATTTTACAGTGCCCCTACATTTTATAGTGGCCCTACAAGAACTGAGTTGCCCATCCCCAACTCACAAAGTGAATGTAAACAAATTGTGAATGAATGCAGTAAGCTCCTGTTCTCTCCATTCCAGATCCCAGATGGCAGTTTATTGTTGATGTGGATGCCTCTGATGTCATGGCAGGTGTGGTGCTGTCTCAGCGGTCCCCTGAGATTGGGAAGGTCCTTCCATTGTGCCTTTTTCTCTCATCGACTAAACCCAACAGAAACTTTTACATACCAAAAACAAGCACTCACTTGCTATCTCAGTCTCTCAGTTACTGCATAGAGTCTTTTCATGATGGGTAATGAATACACAATATCCCTAAACGGAACGAAACGTGCAAATTTTGCAGATTATTTCTGAAGAAAATGATCAATTGTTGTCATGTTTTGGGCTGTAATAATCAATCAAACCAGAAAATGGAACAAAGGGTGTTTGCGATTAGACAAAGAGAACTAGGATTTGTAGAACAGGAATCTTGACAAAATGCATGCATGTTATTATATCATTAGTCTTATATACTAATTAATATTGCTCAAATGTAACTTTTGTCACCTATTAAATTTGTTTTTTCAAGATATTGCACTCTTTGCTGCCCATTAAGTCCTTCTAGGATTTTGCAGCTTGCACGTGTTTTTTTTTTTGTTGTTTTTTTTACCCATAGTTTAGACAGGCAGAACAATGTATTCCATAGTACATTAACCATGGAATCCCTGCAGCTGTTACATCTGAATATTGGCAGTATGGTTGGACGTACGGGTAACTGACCAAATCTCGACATAAGAGCAAACCCTTTACACAACCTCACAATATCTGTGCTGCTGCCATAATGTGTGGTGTTGTAAATATTTTAAACAAAACGACTCCTCATAGTACAAGAACAAACTTATAGTCATGATGGGTTGTCTGATACTTCATACAATTTAAAATTACTGTATAATTGCAGTTTTTACTGTTGCTGCATTTAATGCATCATTGCTGAATGAAAGTATTGATGTATAAAAAATTGTTGATACAATTATTCCTATAAATAATGCCCACTCACTATACTTTAGCACAGTGCCTGATTTATAGGGGTTGGAGAGGGGTCTCAGCTTGCATCATCAAGGCTGCATCTAGATAGTATTGAGGGGTTGTCACAGTGGAATGAACCACCAACTACTGTGGCATATATTTTATGTGGGGCGGATTCCCTTCCAGCTAGAACACAGCACTGGGAAACACTTGCCCAATCCCAATTCTACCCCTTAGCCCTTCCTCTTACACCTTATTTTGCACGTTCACGTGAACGGGTAGGGGTGTCCCAATTGTCTTTAGCTTGAAGGCGTAGGGCTAAGGGGAGGGGGTAAATACCGCTTCAAACTGAGATTTTTCAGGACCACACTCGAAACCAAGGGGTAAGAAAATTTTCCAGAATACACCAGCTACAACGATATAGGTGTATATACAACTATATACACCCGGAAGTAAGGAGAAACACAAATTTGTATCTTTTTGTCATTATTACGAATTTTTACAACAAACAAACATACGTTTTAATATATCCATAACAGCGTTTGATGTCATGCTTTTTAAAGAAAACGCTAAAACAAAAAATGCTAAATTTTATAATCCATATAATCCCTAAAAATAACTCCTGTATAGTAGTCCCACAACATTCTGACACTCGATGACACTAATGGCTGGTAATGAGCTTTTTACTTTGTTTGCCATAATGTTAATGTTGTTTTCTTGTGTTAGATGAATATGGCCACTGTGTATTACTTATTGCCACATTAGATCGTCATGATAACATGATATATGCCTTCAGTGATTTCCTGAAGATAAATACCAAAAAATAACACAACTGGAATTACTACAGCAGTTGTGCAGGTGCTGTAGTGGTGTCCCATTTCTTAGGGGTAAATTTTGAAGCCCTTCCCCTTCACACTCGGTTTCACGAGCCAAGGGGAAGGGGTACAAAAATAGAATTGGGATTAGGCCTTATTCACTCTCATTCACACACACACACGCACACACGCACGCACACACGCACACACACACTCACACAACACACACACACACACACACACACGCGCACACACACACACACACACACACACTCATACGCTATGGCCAATTTTGTCTACACAATTCACCTATATCAAATGGTTTTCGACATTAGGGGTAAACTGGAGCACCTGGGGGAAAGGACAGATTTTTCAGTTTTGTGAGAACTATCTCTTTAATGGCCCGTTTCCATTGAGTGGTACGGTACGGTTCGGTTTGGTTTGGTACGCTTTTATGGCCGTTTCCACTGTCAAAAAGCGTACCGAACCGTACCGTACCACTTTTTCGGCACCCTTTCGAAAGGGTACCAAACACGAGAAAGGGTACCAAAAGGCGGAGCTAGGCGCGCAGCTGAACGCTATTGGTTTCCAGAGAAACGTCATTCGCTTACGCAACAAGCCAGAATGAAAACAAAAAACCCGCCATATTTGAAAAACACAGCAAGAGATTTTAGCGGAATTATAAATACATATAATAACGAGCCATGGTCGATCTGGGCTTAAACAAACCTTGTCGTAATCTTGATGGACAGCCACAAATCCAAGAAGAAGAGCAGATTTACCCTGTGTCCTGTAGTTTTTATACGAGCCAGTCTGAGGCACGAGCGGTTTTGCTTTCTTGCTAGCGCTCGCGAGCGTCTTAACTTTAAATCTTAAATAACAAACTTCTTGAGCTGATGATAATAACCTGCGCTTGATTATTGACCTGCTTTTGAAACCCGATCCTGTCAGACACTGACAAACGCGAGAGTGAAGCGCGAAGAAACAAAGGAGAAGCCGGAAAAAAGGAGCACATTATTTTTTCAACAAACGCGAACAAAATGCCATGTATAACTAACTTATTATCTTCACATTTTGGACTAATATGAACTCAGAATGACCGAATTACTCTCTAACAGAGGCTACATGTGCTGCTGAAGCTTACATACACAGATAAGAGGTTTTCACTGACTATCGGCTATACTTTCTGTTGTTTTGAACCTAAATACGGGTGAAATGTCTGCTATATGTAGTTCTTCTGTATTTCGTAACCAGTGTTGGGAGTAATGCGTTACAAAAGTAATGTATTACAGTAATGTATTACATTTTCCAGTAACGCAGTAGTGTAAGGCATTACTTATACATTTTCAGTAATATTTTACTCGGTACATGTTCAGTAACGCGTGCGTTACAACAAACTTTTCGCCCGCAAGACATTACCAAATAAAAAATACCGCAAGTAAGTTCTATTTTCTGTTCGTGGTTAGTGAATATATGCGCGTGTTGTCATCAATATCCCTCTGGCTATTGGAACTTTTTTACTTTGAACGCGGAATGATTTCAGCCTCTGAGCTCGAGGTCCGAGGCTATTGGCTCAGCCCGGTTCACAGTAAGGTCAAGCCCTGACGTGCAGCGGAAGAGCGACAAAATAGATGAGCAGAAGACAGTACATTCGCGAGATGGACGTATGTGCATATGGCGTTATTTCACTGACAACAGTCGTAAGCGCAGTTTTACAAGAGCGCATTCATGTAATTCTCTGTTCGTGGACAACTCGACCGCAATTTTTTTTTCGCAGTCGCATGCACTCAAAACACGGCTGCTCACGTGCGAATGATCTGCTCTGGCTCCGTCAGATGATGCAGACTCACATTTTGTGCCTCATGTTTCCTCTTCTTTTCGTGCTTTTGCTCTCCAGAGATCCTTCTGTTCAATTGGTTATCCCAAGAATGTTGATATGGTTTATATATTGCTACAGTATTTATTAGCAATACACGAAACACTAAAAGGTTATGATAAATTCTATAATAAATACTTGTGTTTTTGAGTGTTAGATATACTGCCTATGTTTTAGGCTAGTATTATTTACAATTTGTTAATGAATGCTTCAGCATACTGTAGTATTAAGAATAGTGAACTGATAAAATGAAATACAAAGTGTAGTTTTACTACAGTAAAGTGTGGTGAATTGTAGTATAGTATACCCTATATTGTAAAAAAAATACAGCACTGGGTAATTTGTTTATATTACGCTTGTGTTACCATAGCAACTAGTATTAGCACAACTGATTAATTGAAGTACTTTACTGTAGAACTGTTCAAAACACTGTACATGACAGGGAAAATGTCCTCCACAATCTCATCAGCAATGTGGAAGACAACAGAGACGTGTTCAATTTATTTTAGTTGCCATGATAAAATGGGATTGATAGTGAGATTTATTTGAGGAGTGAATAGTTCAGTAGGCTATAATACCTCATCAAGTTTTCCCCTATTTTTATCGGTTACATTTCTGCTTGCATTCGTTATATTTTTGTTTAAATGTTGTTTTATTTGATTAGTAGGGTGCACCTTTTGGATGTTTAATAAATGTTTTTTAAAAATGTATTCTTTGCATTCAACTTCTTTTCTCTGTGTCTTAAGTGTTTGAAATTGGAAATATTTCATCATATAACAAACAACAAAAAAGGTTATAGTGGATTAGATTAAAAAATGTATATGTAAGTCTATTTTAGTATTTTGGTTATTGTTAATAAATAGTGTACAAATATAAATTATATCAAAAAGCATGAAAGGAAGAGGGAACACAAGACACAAATTGTGAGTCTGCATATAATCTCACTGAGCGAGTAGTGTACTGTGAGCGCACAAGACATTTTGTGCGTGAGCAGTGCATATTTGAGAGAGCATGAGAAAATTTGCACGCGAGCAGCGTATATTTGAGAGCTCACAAGCAGTTTTGTCCACAGAGGAAATCGGTGCACGAGCATTATATTGAGAAAGCTGTTCGTCATGCTCACTTTGTGCATGACAGTTTTGTGTTGTGAACCTGAATTTAAAGTGAATAGAATAATGGCAAGATTAAGAAAAAAATGCATCTCGTCATGGCATTGGAGTTTACATATAGGCCTGTTGTGTCTAATATGAAAATAGCCAAGTTATTCACAGATATTGCCAGATAATCACTTACTTTCAACAGACTTTGATCATTTGTGATTCTGGCTCTTATCCTTTCTTGCATTGTCTTGAGCCTTCACGTTGCCAAATATATACTATATTGTTAGTAGCCTGGATAGGTCACCGTCATTCTGCTACATCATATCGCTTTCTACTGGATGTAAAATGCTCTGCAGTACATTTAGTCATTTTAGAATGTTAAGTTCTAATTCTGTAGTTATTTTGGTGAAAGTAACTAAAAAGTAATATAAGAGTAATGTAACATATTACAATTTTGAGACAGTAATATTGTAAGGTAAGGGATTACTTTTAAATCACAGTAATAAGTAATCTGTAATGTATTACAGTTTGGAAGTAACTTGCACAACACTGTTCGTAACATACGGAGACTGTAAGGGGCTGTATGTGTTTATATATGTTCATTTATTTATTTATTTAATATAATTACAGACGTTACAGTAGGCTGTTTCATGTCATTGTCATTGATCTGCAGTTATAATCAACTCATGTTCATTGAAAAGTTAGTAATAAACCTTTCTACACAAGTATTTATGTGTATGAAGCATCTGTTTTGTGAGAAGTGCTTCTCATATGATAGTGACCCGTACAGCTTTATTGTAGACATTTCCTCGAGCTAGAATGACGTCGACTGAAACTTTCTGTCATACACCACGCCCACCAAAAGGGTACCCTTGTTAGTGGAAACGCAAGCCTGATAAAGGTGACCCGTACCAAACCGTACCAGTCAGTGGAAACGAGCCATAAGTGCTGTACAGCTCCAAACAAATAATAGACTGAGTGATTTGAAGATAAAAAAAAGAGATTAAAAAAGTGATCAAATAAAATAAATAAATAAATAAATGTAACATCCCCCCCCCCCCCTGCAATTACAAATGTTAGAAGTGCCATCTGTGCAACACTTCTAGTAAAACCTAAAAAAAAATGTCTGTGGTTCATTGCATACTATTGTACTATAAATAAACTGAAAACTCTGGGTTTTGGCGGCCTCTTGTGGTCTTCTCAAAACCCTATTAATACCACCATTCCTCTTTAGAAATTCAGTGTGCAGGAAAGAGGGTTAATGAATTGAGGTGTAAATATATTTAAACACACCTCACAGAAAGGATGTTTTTTACATGTTTGGTTTTAATAGATGGATTTAATGAGCATCTGCAGCTGGAGCTACCAGAGTGATGCAGAAAGGAAAAAAAACACTAACCCTTTTTTTAACATAAAAGTAAATGATAGAAGAAGCCAAATTTGATTGAATAGTTTCCAAAATAGAATCCATAAGCTGCATGATATTTTGGGAAAACAAATAAAATATACTACTACTACTACTGCTACTACTACTACTACTACTACTACTACTAATAATAATAATAATATATATATATTGAGGACGCATACTGCATACCCTCTCCTTTCCCTCTTAATTCAGTCGGATCATAATGGTATAAAGATCAGTTGGACATTTTGGAAGCAGCCTATATAGCCCATAGACTTGTGTCAAATTATGCCCAAAACACTGAAACTAATTTGAAACTGAAACTGAAGCCATGGCAAACTCAAGGGAAAACATTGTTTTGTCCTCATTTGTTCTCTAGTATGTGACCCCATTTCTTTTTGCTTTCAGGAGAGTGTTGCCAACTTTATTTGCAGGTAGACCTACAGTATGTGTTGCGGTAGAGGGTCTGTATAATATCCCCCAACATTAACACAACACACAACAATAACTTTGTATGTACTTTTGTAAATATAACAGTATGTAGAATTAAGGAAGACATATAAAACAGTAGTACTGTACAAAAGTAGTATAGTACTATTTATAATAATGTGTCTATTTTATTTAAAATGACAGAGAATCATTTATGCCAAGAAAAAAATAATGATCTTATGTTTTAACTGATCGTAAGTTTTTTTGATCCTCAGTATAACTAGACAACTAGACAAACTAGACAACTAGACAAACACATGTTGCAGTCACTGGAAGAATTTAATTGGTATACTGGGAGTTGGTATATTCATATTCTACCCAGAGTGGCATGGTGGATCAGTGGGTAGGTATGAGTGCCTCCCAGTAAGAAGGTATCTGCTTCAAGTCCCTTCTGAGCTAGTAGGCTTTTTGTAAAGAGATTGCATGTTTGATTGGGTTTCCCCAATGCTTCACAAGACAAATGATAACAAGTGTTGTTCAAAGTTTTTCACTTATTTTTCTTGATCAAGTGACTATGTTTTGAGAAAGATATACATACTGTAGGTGCCTGCTTCATCCTTAGAAGTAAAGCTGTCCAATGTTCTTAAGACAAAATATTTACAAATACTTTTTTTTACAAAAATATTATTGTATCACAAATCAAAATGTACTACCAGTCAAAAGTTTGGAATCAGTAAGTTTACTGTTGTTAATAGTATCCTGTTCTGCTCAGTAAAGGCTGGCTCACACTGTGCAATTTTTTAATAATCCTGAATGATTGTAGCATGTCAGACTGCATGAACATGGCTCCCATGTCACACTGTAAGATCTCAGCTGTCATAAAGTCAGATAAAAAAATAAAAAAAACTGAACGACAATGAAGATAGGCCAAACATGAAAGAAAACGCCCCCAGAGTTTGATGTCATCCGCTTGTGACACTTTCACTATCCCACGTTCTGAAATGATTCCTCACAGTAAACGAAAACAATCTGTAGACAATACAGATGTAAACAATTTTGCACACGGTGTGTCTCAATATTAAAACCAGAAAGAGACCCCATGGTCATTTGAATTGTTGCATGGATTGCGTCATCAAATTTGGCACTCCTATTGGTTCTTGGATTGACGCTCATTGCAGCTGTTATCACACTGCAGGAAAGTGTCTGAAATCTTCTGACACTGCCAGAACTTCAATCGTAGGAAAAATCTGATTGCAACGGGCATTAAGCGGCTGTCTGTGAACATGTTAAACCAACGATCAAAGATCACCGATTTTAGCCTAGGATTTCAGGGATCTTTTAGGATTTCCCAAATTTGTCTCAGATGACAAAATCATGGCTGAAATCTCACAGTACGGCAGGGCTTTAGATTGCATTTACTTGATCAACAACACAGTAATAAATGTATTAAAGGGCACATAGTTTACCTCTTTTTTATGATTTAATATTAATATTATGGGTTCTTCTGAGTGTGCCAGTTTAGGTTCAGTTTAAAACACAATTCAGATTTTTTTTATTATAATGTGTTAAAAAGTGTCATGTTGGGGGCGTGCCCACAGTTCGCTGATTTATGGGTGTGTTGCTTCACATGTAAATTAGTTTCGGCTTCCCGCCAGCGTAACAAGGGGGCGGGGCCATGAGCTCACCCGCTCTGCGTTTGCAACAGAGTCTGACAGGCAGACGGAGAAGGAGAGTGAGGATCACCATTCAGTCGTACATGTACGACTCTGACACAGACCAAGCAGAGAGTACAATATCATTTGTGTCTTTGTACATTTTTACAGCCAACTGTGTGCTAGTTTCAAGTGCCGAGCTTGTACACAGAAACTAATAACCACGCACACTAAATTAACTTTGACTGAGGCACCGGATGCGCCGCTCGAAGCCGCGACACGGCACACCAGACACTCTCTGTGGCGCGGCAGAAACATGACGTGTCCCGAATCGTCGCGCCACGCATTTTTGAATTCTAAACATAGGTTTCTGCAGCGGTCCGCGGCGCCCAGCCGTCGACTTGAGTGTACCCTGATAGAAACCTATGTTTAGAATTCTAAAACGCATGCTAGTTAAGATCACAGGGAGCTTCTGGGATCGCAAGAAATGCAAACGACTGAAGTATGAGGTAGACTCAATGAGAAGTACACGTTTGCAAACCTACCTAAAGATACAACCAATAATTCCGATTAGAGTGATAATGTGGAGAATATTGATCTTGTGTTGAGCCCAATGAGCCTTGCATCTAAAAATAGAGCTAGGGTGTTCCTTTAGTGATATCGATTCGACTCACGCTGAAAATGGCAGACGTGAATCAACAAACTGAGGATATGATGACGCACCTGTCAATCAATATTGGTGGGCGGGGGGACCGCTCTCCTATGTAAAGTTGCGGTCGATTTGAAAACAGCTCCAATTGGTCCACCGTTTTTTATGTTGTTAAATTGAAAAAAAAGCACTGGGTGTGCTTATATCACCCTAATATGACAGTCTATACACCATACATGCACATATGTCTGTCCAAACAGCTTGAAAAGTAGATTTTTTTACCATAGGTGCCCTTTAATACAATAAAAACCAATGTTTTCTCATTAAATGTGGATTAAATTTGAAGTTGCTGCTAAGATATAGTTACTCCAGAATGTCACAGGTGCTCTCCACACACAAACACATGGGAAACAGAAATATAAAAAAATCGCCTATTTATTTAACAAAATACAATAATAACAAATAACAACTGGAAACAGGAACATGTAACAGACAAGGATGTTGGCAATCCAAGACCAGACAAAACTAAGCAAATCTAGGGGAGTATAAAAACACAGGGCATGATGAACTTAATTACAAACAGGGGTGAGACAGAAAGAAGGAGGAGGAAGAACTAATGAATATAAATTAATATCAGGGAAACAGAGCAAAGAAATCACATGATATAACCAAAAGCACATAGAACACTTAATATGCAGAAGCACAGAACCTAACATTACCTCCCTCCCGTATCTACAAACAACATTACACAAAAAGGGGGTAATTGCATAACAGAGGAGGGCAGAGGGGGTGGCCAGGGAGGAGTAACTGGAGGGAGGAGCCAGATTTCCTTACAAGATGGTTAAAACATATGCTGGATAAGTTGGCGGTTCATTCCACTGTGGCGACCGCAAATTAATAAAGGCACTAAGCCAAAAAGAAAATGAATGAATGTAGTCGATGGTGCTGTTCAAATGCTTTCAGGTAAGCAGATGGGGCAAGGGAGCAGGCGCGCTTGTAAAACTCAGACAGCGTGGATTTTGAACTGCATTGCATAGCATTCATCTGGTGAATCTCAACTTTCTACCCAACAAAATAGACAAACTTCTACTGCTCTTTCAGATAAACAGGATTCACGGAAACCTGGTTAAATAACGCCATACTGGACAACGTGCTTAATCTACCAGCTGTTCAGAGTGTATCATGACAGAGAACCAACACGTGGGACATGCTATTACATCAGTGAAAGGTGGTGTACAGATGTAAAAGTTTTTAAAAAGATGTGCTGTCCTGACCTAGAAGCACTGTTTATTAATGGTAAGCCTTTCTACGAGTTCTGCTCGTTCATTCTCATCAGTGTTTACATTCCTGCACAGGTGTGCCTGGCAATACAGAAGCTAGCTGATCAAATCACAGTGATAGAGCAACAACACCCGTACTCTGTTTTAATCATTCTCTAAGATTTTAACAATGCAAAACTATCCCGTAAACTGCCTAAATATAGACAATATGTTACATGTCCCACCAGAGACAGTAATATCTTGGATCACTGCTTTACCACATGCATACCACTCTGTCTAACGGGCAGCTTTGGGGCACTCTGACCATTGTTTGATTCATCTTATACCAACCTACAGGCAGAAACTGAAAGCAGCCAAACTTGTATTAAGATCTGTAAAAAAAGATGGACTAAATAAACTGGGTGGGATTTACAAGCCTGTTTCAACCTGACTGAGTGGAGTGTTTTTGAAGCTGCTGCAAACGATCTGGATGAGCTCACAGAGACTGTAACATCTTGTCAACTTGTATATTTGCATTCACCAAAAGGGAGCAGAAGCAGGAGCCAGATGACCCAAGATGCAGTCAGAAGGACGGCACAGGGTGAAGTCAAGGGAGGGAAAAGCCATGAAGGAGGACTGATCGACAATTTCAGGGGGCATGCCGAGAGAGATGCTGCTGATGGAGGTTGAGCCCAAAAAGGAGATGAAGAACAGTCCCCTCACAAAGAGTCCCCTCACAAAGTCTCAGGGTGAGCTCAGAGGTTGCTGACATGACAGCAGTGCTGCTGGAGCTGGCTGACTGGCTGCTGAAACTGGCATTTCATAGGTGGATAGGCAGGGTTGGGTGGGATGCTGCTCATATGTGGGGTTAGTGCTATCTATAAACAGCTGATCTGACAGGGAGTCTGTGCTGTCAGGGAACAGTGAGACTAATATGACGTCACTCCTACAGTCAATGAGTTGGCCCCCGGATTCCAGCATTAGCTTACCCTCAGCTTGAGGTGGTCCCTTAATCTCCATGAACTCCCACTATCAGCACTGTATCCGAATCATGCACCTTATCAGATGTTCTGATGAGCTCCTTCACACTGATGATCTGCTGCCGCTCTCGATGGCGATGGTTCTGACACCAAGGGTGGCTCTCCATCTATGGTGGGCTCTGGCAAGTGCTCCCCAGTGTTGGGTGATGGCTGGCTAGTTTCTGGGTCTGGAGTGGTACTGACAGGTCTTCCACACTGACAGTAATTGGAGATTTGTGACTCACCAGTCTCCACTTCACACAGTCAGCTAAATTGTACTGAGGACCATCTTCGGACAACATCTGGATTATTGGTGGTGTAGATGGTAAATGCCATAAACAGTCTGGCATGGTCCTCAAGACTCTGTTCCCCCTGCTTCATCAAGAGAAAAATTTCTGGGCAGGTGGTGGGGTCCCTAGAAACGCGAGGATGGATAGAACCATTTTCTGTTTTGGTCTGGTCTTCTGTCACAGGTGCTCTCCACACACAAACACACAGGAAACAGGAAAATGTTAACAACTATTTATTTAACAAACACTTACAACTGGAACAGGTAACAGACAAGCTGGCAATTCAAGACCGGACCAAACTAAGCAACACTAAGGGAGTTTAAATACACAGGACATGATGAACTTAATTACAAACGGGGTGAGACACAGGTGCATACAAATGAATGGCGGGAAAACAGAACAAAGGAATCACATGATACAAAAAAAAGCATATGGAACACATGACATGAGGAAGCACAAAAACAGACACAGACCTCACTTGACATCATGTATGTATATTTAGTTATATATTCAGCTTTAAGACAGGACACTTTAAGTTAAGATAAAAAGTTACTGCTCTGGAAAAAGTCAGGCTCAATATTCTGATTTCTGTCAAGCCATCAGCAGTGCCACCAGATGCATCATCAGTGCTATATACAGGCGTTGGACAATGAAACTGAGGGCCTGTCCACAAAAACACAGGTATATTTTAAAACCCACTTTTTTTCTACACCAGTTATCTACCCTATTTTTGGAGAGCTACCTATTGCGTATTCTGCATTGTTCAACCACAGAACAGTAATCCACCTCAGTTCTCATGTTTGAATTCACTTGTATGTAATTTACTAGCAAAATAAACTTAATTCCCTGTTTGGTGTGAACTCCACGTAAAAGTGTCATTATATCTGCCTGTTTTTTCACTGTGCCTTTAACATGTATCAAGGTAAATCAGTAGCAAACCTCGAGAGCTAGCAAATCTAAATGTGAGAACTTGTGTAAAGCAAGTAGGTCAGGGCCGATAGATATGGGAACAAAGAAAAGGAGGAGAGACACCAGTGTAAGATGAGAGAGGACCAGGCCTGAAAACTTTTAGTTTCTGTTTTATTTTTCATTTTATTTTTCAAAAGTTTGTTGGTTTTTAAAAGATTTTCGATCACCTACTGTACCCCTGAATTATGGCATTCCCCAGAGCTCTTTACTTGGGCCTACATACTACCCCTTGGTCACAGTCTAAATTGTCACTTTTATGCTGAATGTCATCAGTTATATGGATTATATGGAATTGGGGGAGGAGGGCAGTCCACCAACTCACAAATTGGCTGCAGCTAGTCCTCCAGCTCAAGAAATGGTCACTGCCAATCTACCTTTGGCTCAGCAGATGGATTCATACTCCGAGTCGTAGGCCCTGTCGTAGTTTCTGTCCTTGTTCCTGAAATAGCATCACCTGAACTACCAGAATGGCTTCCACCAGCTGACTTGCCAAGCTGCTGCTACCATCAGAGCTATTACTGCCAGAGCTGCCACCACCACTTCCATAGTGGCCAGATTCTCCATCGCTGCAAGATCCTCCATTACTGCCAGAGCTGCCAGATCCTCTAGAGCTGCCAGATTTTCCAGAGGCACCAGATCCTTCAGAATTGTGCAAATACAAGGCACCAGATCCTCCTGAATCCCCTTAATGGCCAGAGCTGCCACCTTAGTCCCATGGATAGCCAGAGCTCCCACCTGAGTCCCACGAAAGGTCAGAGCCACCACCTGTGTTCCATGAATGGCCAGAGGGGCCACCTGAGTCCCCCGAATGGCTACCAGAACCGTTTGACTTCCCAGTGCCGCAACAGCTGTGTGAATTCGCAGTGCCGCCAAAGCCATGTGACTTCCCAGAGCTGCCAGAGCCGTGTGGCTTCCCTGAGCCGTGTGACTTCTCAGTGTCTCCTGAACCAAAGCCTCCTGAACCTGAGCCTCCTGACCCACTGGGGTTATTTGAACTGCCAGTGCCTCCTAAACCAGGACCTCCTGACCCACTGGGGGGGGTTTGAACTGCCAGTGTTTTCTGAACCTGAGCGTCCTGATCCACTGGGGTTGTCTGACCCTCCAGTGCCTGCTAAACCAGTGACTCCAGGCCATTTGCAATCATACACTCTAGGCCCTCTGTAGCTCCATGCTCCAGGACCTCCGTAGCTCCACGCTCCAGGTTCTCCACAGCTCCATTCTCCAGGTCCTCCACAGCTTCACGCTCCAGGCCCTCTGCAGCTCCACGCTTCAGGCCCTCTGCAGCTCCATGCTCCAGGTCCTCTGCAGCTCCATACTCCAGGCACAACTCCGGTCCATAGTCCTGTTCTGCTTCCACTCTACCTCCTTCCTGGTCTGTATTTGGAGCGTCTGGAAGCCGCTCTAAGGGTGAGGGTCTCTGTCACATCCACCAGCAATCTAGTCCATACAATTTGCTGGAGATTTACAAATCTGCCACCAAAAGAACTACAAATTCTGTGTAATCAAGAACTGATTACACAGACTATATAAACAGCACACACACTCAGAGGCATTGCTGAGTCTTGTTTGGTTGGTACCCAGTAACATTTCGAAGAGTTCCATTGTCTTTCCTTGCCCTGTTTTCTGAACCTCAACCTTGTTAACTGTTTTATGTTGTTTGCCGCCTGAACTGATCTCATTGCCTGTGACCCAGACTGCTTTTGGATACCCTGCATGCTCCTGCTTTACTCCTGTGTTGACCATTGCCAGCCTGTCCATTCCCTGTTGAATAAAGTACTGCACGTGGATCCTGACCTTTGTTTTCCAGCATCCTTATGTTACACCTTCGCTCCTCCATGCTGCCAGATCTAGTTATTATAAGCTCTGCATTGTTGGACACTTAATTTGGGCATTAAGTGGGAAGAGGAAGTTTGGTTTCAGAGCACGTGGTTTTGTTTTTATAACCGGCCATGTGCTTCCTTGTCCGCGTGCTTAGTTTTTCCCGCCTTGTTCTATCTGCTAATCAATTAGCGATTTTCCCTTTCAGCCGTTACTGCTTGATTTCTCCCCTATTTAGTCTTCTCTCGTCTCTTGTCTTTCGTCAGTCCGTTTTGCATGCTCATGAGTCCTGTGTCTAGATCCAGCTGTGAGTAATCTGTCTTGTCGTGTCCTGTTTCCCCAGATTCCAAGCACCAGCTTGTTTTGGTTTCATTTTTTCTCTCTCTCCTTTGTTTTGTTTCTTTGTCTCCACTTCCATCATCCTGCTCGCTGTGGTCTGGTCTGGCTGCCCAGTTCACGCTACAAAACCTCCATTAGTGACGAAACGTCCACCAAGGCCTCTTCTTCTATGCTCTGCTCGAGCGTTTGGTATCGCTCTTCTGCCACCTGGTGGTAAATGCGGAACTCACCAGTGCCCGAACGGCTCTTCTTCTATTGCTCTGCCCGAGCATTTGGTATCGCTCTTCCGCCACCTGATGGTAAAGCCCGGAACTCACCAGTGCCCAATCGTCTCTCCTTCCACTGCCTTATAAAGCGTATGGTAGCGCTCTACCGATACCTGGTGGTAAAGCCCGGAACTCACCAGTGCCCAAACGTCTCTCCTTCTATTGCCCTGTGTATGTGAATTCTGAGTTCAGCTTTCTGAGTTTTTGAACTGACATTTTGAGGAAATTTGTGTTTTTTTGAGAAGAATAAATTTGTTTCACCTGCAATTGAATATGTTATCTTTACCCTGACAGATAGGCTTTGAAGACTCTTTTTACCTGGTACAGTGTTCATAGAAACGCCACGCTGTGTTGCCAACCATAAATAAAACAAGTGGAAAAAGAAGAATTGTTCAGAGACATGGGTTCCATTTTTTTACGTTAAGTTTTGTTTCCATTTCCCCACAATGAAAGCACAGCTTGTGTGTGGACCCAAGCAGTTGGATTACACACACACACAAAAAACATTTACGTGTTGCTGCATGAAAAAAAAAAACTATACAGAAATTTTATTTGCAGCCATAATGCAGAATTTGTAACACTCCCTAAAATTTTCAAACCCTGCACGGCTACATCCTTGCTCATAACCTGCATCTCTATCAACCTCTGTTGAAATTACCTGCCTATGCTCCTTCATCTGTATCCTGACAGAGATCCAGATCAACCACATTCACCTGGTCATCATGACCACCTATACAGTTCCGCCACCAATGACCTGGTGCAATCCTCCATGCATCCGTCCCATAAACTTCATTAGCCTCAGACAATCCTATTGCCGTTCCTGCTCCATATTGTGACAAAGCAATTAAGTGAAACACATTTCAAAGTACAGTGTGTTTTGTACTTTTAAATGCAACCCCATCAAATTGTGTCTGAACTTAGCAAGGTGGCCTCTTTCTATATTGTCCAGCCAATCTATCAGTGATCTGTAAGTCTTGACCAGCTATTTCTTTTAAGCAAGGAAAAGCCATCTTAAGCAAGGAAATACCACATTGATGCTTCATATAAAAAGCTGTTTGAATTTAACAATGACTCACTAACTGCACCAGAGACCATTTAAATCAGCCAACCACCTCATCTATCACAACCATTTTGATTATACCTCCTGTCCAAAACTGACCATTTTTGAAGGATCACATTTGGGTAATGCCTTTGAGCAATATGTCACCAATTACTATCCTGCCTTGCTCAACTTTCACACCCTACAATGTGTTAATTTTAACTATTACCAGAACTTTCTCATTTGAGTCAAGTCTCCACAAGCTAAGCTTAACCCAGCTGAAACATTCTTATACCCTAATACTATAGTAAGCTAGCAGGGCATGTGAAGGTGAACCACTGTTCCCCATACATGTATCTCAAGATCAGCTTCCTACATCATGACAAAATAATATTTATTATGTTGGAAGTTTCCACCACAAACATCGTCCTGAAAAGCCCAGGGTAAACCAAGCACTCGTCTTCTGTTGAAGAAGTCACCTTCTGTCCATCCCTGGCTATGTAGATTCCTGGGTTTTCAACTCTTAGGCAGTCAAGTACACTTACACTCTTCCCCTGGTACCCACAGCCTACTACTCAAAGAAACTGTCCCTGGCAGAGCAGAATTATGACAAAACTGGTCCTAGAAGAATGGAGGCACTGGCTGGGGGGTGCTAAACACCCTTTCAAGTCATAACAGACTATCATAACATAGAAATCCTTTATGAAACTAAACTGCTCACTACGCTCGTGTGATACAGTGGATTAGATAAACATGTTTCACCTCAAACTTTTGTTTCAGTATCAATTTGATGAAGCACACATTTTAACCCACCAACCCCCAAAATATTACAAAACAAATAAGAACATTTCAAATCTGTAATGCAAATCTGTGGCATACGGCATCTAGACCATTGTAATAGGCAGCAAAGGAGCATGGGCGATTCATGTTTCTCTGATCTGGCACAAGGTCTTTTCATTTTAAAAAGCTCCCCACGTTCAAAGTGAATGTGACAGCACAGTCAATATGGCGGCACAGTGATTATGGGAGTCTGTTGTGTTTAATGATGGATTTAGCTCGGATGAAGTAGATCCCGCAGCTGGACTAAAAAGCATCTGCAACCCTCTTTCACATATTTTTCAGATGTTTGCCACCCACTTTCTTGATTCATGTTTTTTCTCCACTTCTTGATGCTATGGTGTTTAAATAAATATGCATACTGTACATGCAATAGGAAGGAGTTAAAAGAATACCATGGGGCAGATGAATAAATACAGCATGGATATGTAAGTATGAATATTCATGTGTGTCTCTTCCCCCATTTTTGCCTTTTTTTTCTCTCGGCAATTTGTGGCATCTCTTTTTTTCTCTCTGTCTCTGCTTGCTCTCGACTAATCCCCCCACCCCCCCTCTATGCAGTGTGAGGGTACGTTTGTTAGTGAAGCGTGGCGACTCTGCAGTGGTGCGGTGCACCTGCAGTTGGATGAGCACTTGACACCAAAAGGCTTATTACACAGAGCTCACACATGCATTCACACATGCACACATACAAGTCAAAAGAAAACACACACAAATGCTTTCCGTTTGCACACAACACATTGTTAGACTACTCTTGTTCATACAGCTGCATATGAGAGTGCATCCATGTGTCTGTGTGCGCATGTATGTGTGTAAGGCTGCACGATGACATGCAGTCTTTATCTGCTTTAAATTTAGAGACTGAAATCCATTATTTCTGCCATCCTCACACACTATCTCCTATTCTCCTCTCTCTGTTCTGTATCTTATCATGCTTTCTATCCTATTTTCGTCTCCTTTCTCAAGATTGCACTGCCCTGTTTTTCCTGTTAATCACTAGAATGTTTTTCCCCTGCAAAGCTTAGTCTTGTCACACGCACACATTCAATTTCTTCTCAAACCTTTTCTCCCTTTCTTCCTCCTTCTCATCAAAAGCAACTTGCCTCTCTGCTATTTCTAGTTTTTCCCACTGCATGTTTCTCTCTCACTCTCTCCCTCCCTCTCTCTTTCTGCCTTTTTTTTCTCTCACACCCTCCCTCTTTCCTCCTCATCCTCCTTCGACAGACAGAATGCTGCAGCATCCACTGAGTAAGGTAACGTGTGTGTGAGCAAGAGTAGGGTATTTCTTGCTACCTGCTCTGCAGCTAAAGGGATTTGTCCTCCCTCGGCTCTCTGCTGCAAGATTTACCTGGAAAATACACACAAAATTGAAGGAAGCAAAAGATTGACAGCAGGCAACAATGGCCCGGCTGAACTGGTGTCTGGCAGCAGTGATTAGCTGGGGGAAGTTCCTCTTCTCTTGTTTCTTTCCATTGAGAGCAGCGAGGAGGGATAAGGTAAGGCTGCATTTGTTTGACCTACTCTGCTCTGACTCTTCAATACATACACACAGACTGCGGTCACCTTTCACAACTGATTGTAAGTGCTGCCAGACAACGCTCTGTTCTATCAGATGTGCTTTGCTTTTTTGTTTCTCGATTGCTGTTATCACATTCATTTACCTGTGGTATATTTTCAGCGTCTCATACTTTATTAAGATTTGTCCTGTTTCAATGAGTGTCCTGAGTGTTGTGTTCATGAATCTGTCTAACGGCGCATTGTGCACAGTCACTTTAATTTCACTTGTTTATATAAAAAAAGTATTACTAGTGGCAAGTGTTGAATCACACAGCCAATTTTACTGGTACGAGAGCAAAACTTGACAGATTCAGTGCCCCCATTTCCCCATTTTATATGTTATTTTCAGCATTTCATAGATTAAAAGGACACTACCGCAAGCAGTTCTTTAGGGTAATGGTTGCCATTTTCAGGAAAGAAGCATTTATGTGGGTACATTGCAACCCATTTGCATCAAATTGTTTGGTTTTGTTGGTGCATTAGAGTTTTATGGAATGTTTTCATTTCATTGGGTTTCAACCCCAGAACATGGTGGTGCCCGCTAACATTGTAGCACGAGATATCTACTATAAAGTTAATGAGAGTGGTCAGATTCGGGGTCAAGTTTTCATTATTTTGCTCATTTCATGCCTCTGTGATTTTCTCAGTGCTGCAGAAAAAACCCCACTGCCGCAGAACTACTGTTTTTTTCTTGTTCCACCCACCCCACCCCCAAATTTCAATCTGTCCCAGCACACGTTCCCATCTCTCAGCTCCTGCCAAGACCACAACCCAGTGTTACTCATCCAATTTCCCTATCAGCTATCACAGCTACTTTTTAGATTCCAGTCATCAAACCAATAGCAATATGCAAACAATTTTACCAGTCACAATCCCTTCCATTGACAGCTAAACAATTAACTCAAATCATAATGACTAGCAATCCTGGAAGTTGTGGATTCATAAAAACACCTTAACCATAAATACAGTACCAATAGTACCATATTCATGAACCATAATGACAAAAGTACACCCAATAAATAAAGTATGTCACATATATTCAACATAATTTACCAAATTATATTAGGAATGTCAGAAGGTTTCAGACCAGTGACTGCCTGTTCAGCCCAAATCTTTCAACCAGCTTTACACTAAGATCACTGGATTACTCACTCTGCTTCTAGTGCACCTCCATCATTATGCATTTTTTATGTCTCCCTAATTAAACACACTTGATGCAACTCATCAGATTTGTTAGTAAATTATACAAAACCATAAATAAGTTTATCGGTCAAAAAACATGTCAGATATAAGTGTCGGTGTTACTGGTGGTGAAAGGTGCAAGTTTATGGTGCTTGGCAATTCTGGATCTGACAAACTTTCCATCCTACTTCATTATGATAAAAAGTGGTAGAATGTGAGACTGTCTTTAAATTGTTCATTCATTAATTTTCCTTCGGCTTAGTCTCTTGTTTATCAGGGGTCACCACAGCGGAATGAACAGACAACTATTCCGGCTGGTTCCAGTTGCAACCCAGTATTGGGAAACACCCATACACTCTCACATTCACACACACACTGATATACTACAGCCATGTAGTATTTACAAATTTTAGTTCATCCAATTTACCTATGGTGTGGGGGAAACCAGAGCACTCGAACCAGAACCAGCGACCTTCTTGCTGTGAGGTGACAGTACTAACCACTGAGCCACCATGCTGCCCCACCATCTTTAAATAATCATAATTATTCTTATTTATTATTCAAATAATTTGAAAATAGACCGGATAAGGTCAAAATCAAGACTTTTTTAAGACTAATATTCAAGATGAAGTATATTCACAACATCAAGACCTATGTTCTTATAGTTAATGTTTTTGTAATAAATTTTTAACTAAATGTACTAAATTAAGTAAAACATAATTTAGTACCACCAAACAAAAATGAACAATAAACAAAAACGTCCTAGTCCATATAAGAAAGTACCTGGGGGTATTACCGATTGCTAATTTTAGTGGTGTACCTTTTTGCCCACAGAGGGCAGATTTCAAAGTCATATTTCCTTTGTTCTTTTTAAAATCTCACCACTAACCTATTATGTCCAAATGAACATTTTTTAAAGAAAAAAAAGAAAAAACACTCTTACCATGTTAAACATGAATATATAAATGTTTATTTTGACAGTATGCATATGATGGATACATATGATTTAAATGTTTAGTTTATGTCAGGATATTTAAACATGCATTAAATAATTAAAAATGCTATAAAAATACCAGCATTGTATAAAAGGTTGTTCTAACTACTTAAATGTCATTTGAAACACTTGGTACATTTAGGGTTGTTTTTAATGATCATATGTTGGTGAAGGGTTGAGATACCTGGTGAGCAAAACTTTTTTAAGAGCCAAATGTGACTCTCAAACAGTTACATTTAAACAGAGTTCATTGGTAGAATGAATGAGTTCATAATAATGTGTCCCTCCAAGTAAAGTCATGACATAAAGATACATTAACTTGGTGTGAGTTCCTGTTTCCTACATGTAGCGTAAACTAGAGTGTTAATTAATAATTTAATTAACAAACATGTATTAACAAGTAATTAAGGTAGCCATTATTCACACATGAACATGTTAGTTTTTGATACGTTCTTCATAAACTAACATTTAGTTTACATGTTAGCATAGCATATTCTATATAATTTTACATTGGGAGTTTGTTTTGCTTACTATTTTGTGGCAGTGCTTCAAAAATGTGTAAAAAAAACTGCAAGGAGACTGTGGAAGGTGATCAGTGAGTGTGGATGTGTGTGTGTGTGTGTGTGCGTGCGTGCATGTGTGTGTGTGTGTGTGTGTGTTCATGTCAAATGCTGTACTTGAAATGCTGTTTTTGTTGAATGCGTGCATTTAGAGTAAAGGGCATCCGATCCTGGATCACAACAATCCTATTGCAGACATTCACTCCAGTGTCCTAATTATGTTCATTTAATTTACGTTGAGTCAGGCTGGATATGACTCCTGTTGGACTTGAACTTCACCCCTCATTGCCTTTCTACAACATCAGCTCTTCAGAATGCATGCCAAAGAACCACAGGCAGACAGGATTTGGCCGGTAGAGTAGAAATTTACACCTTGTGGGTGGTTAAAGATCTGTGTTACTATACTATGTTCAAATATTTGAAAGCATCCATTAATCTGACACTTCCAAGCTCAACTACCATTTATGTCCCTTGAGCAATTCATTTAACCTCTGGTTGCTCAAGGAGGATTGTCCCTGTTCTTAGTGTACAGGATAATAAAAGCTCCCTTCCCCCAGCCCCTTCCTTCAACCTCCAGTAGAGATCTGTCAGCCCATTCATCCCACAACTTATTTAATTAAGTAAAAGCAAGTGATAGAGAACATTCTCTCTCAGATGCACTGATCATTCCCATTGGGGAGGAGAAAGAGGAGGAGGGGGTTTGGGGGGCTGTCTAAGCATTATGGTACATCTCAACCACAACAAACCAAAATAAAATTCTCTATGACAACTGCATTAAACATAAATCAATCTTTCATCAGGGAAATTTCATATTACATTACATGGGTAATGTGTCTTTAATTTATATTACAAAAATGCTAACAAAAACAACAATTATGTAATATATTTATGTGTATAATAAAATTATTTAGTTAGCATAACTTAATTCATTTAAAGACATCCTGTACTTCTCATAGCACTATGCTTTATGACTATTTAAAGTAAACTTTAAAGTGAACCAATCTTTAAATGCCTTGAACGTGTACATTCTTTATCTGTGATGTTTAATATAGGAATATAGTGCATGTTTAATTTAAGTGATATACCATACCAGGGTCCTGGAGGGTCAACATCCTGCAGATTGTAGCTTCAGTCAGCTCCAATTCACTAGAAAATTTCTTTTTCAAGACATTCTTGAAAAAATTCAATGACGTTAATGCCATGGTTGTATATCTTCACATCTTTCACATCTTTCACATCTTTCACTAGATCGTCACGGGAGAGAGAGGGACCTGCATAAGTACGCAGATATTATAACTCCATCACTTTCTAGAGTGGCTTAGTGCTTGTGAAACAGCAAACCACAGATGACAGTAAGAAGCCTTGGAAAGAAATCCTCACTTGTTCTGTAACATCTCTGTGCAGGTCAGAGATGTGCTTGCTTGCCACTTCCATGGTACATATTTGAGTAGAGGGAATAAAAAACTACTTTGTGCCCTTTGTCTCACATATATACCAGACAAGTTTTTGGTCATGAATTTTGGCATTCTTAAGGAAATACCAGCTGCTTTGCTTCTGGGACACTACTGGCTACTAGATGAATGCCTCCAATAGAAACCCAAGAGAAAACACAGCTATAAGAGAAAATGCAGCTAAGGAGACCTCAGGATTTTCTCAATAATACAGTTTTCTGTATTGCATGGTATTTGGAGAAGGAATTGTTAGTGGATTGTTTGGTTTGACAACCGTTTCTACCTAATTGCATGAGTTTTTAAATGACCTAGAATATGTGATGAGAATATGGGCTCACAATGACATTATAGATAAAACTGCAAAGTACAAAATGACAAGAGTACTGATAATGATACTCATAATTTGCACACAGTGACCACAAGTTGACCACAAAACATAGTAAAGATTTTGCATAATTTGATCTAAGTCTGCAGGCAAAATCTGCATACCCTTAGGAAAAAACGACATATCCTTAAAAAAGTATTTACTTTAGGTAAATAAAAACTTTAAGTTCACTTTATGAAAGATGCTTAATATTGAAGTATATGTTTAAGTATACTTCATGTATTAAGTATACCTACATCTATCTACTAGTAGTATACTGTGTAGGTATACTTTTTGAATACCACCTGAACTAAATAGGCACATGCCTTAGTATACTCTTAAGTGTAGTACAAGTGTAACAGTAATAAACTAATATTTGCAGTAAATAATTTGTTTGTAAAGGAAAGACATTCAAGCCATGTGGCCAATTATGGTGTCCCATACTCAGGATTCGCGCTTTGTATTTTACTCACAAACAAAGGCTAGATTTAACAAAGGTTATATTTTTAGGATATTTTTGGTCTAGTTTTTGCATTCCTGACTAAGACAGGACATCCCCAAGACACAAGTGGCAGATCAATCTTCAAAGAAGTTTAAGGAGGTCCTAGTTTCAAAGGTAGTGGCTGATTGGCCTTCTGGCTGTCATGTCTCTGCAGTCTAGCAGTACTATATATGCAATGTCACATGACCTATAACGTCAGTGGAAGCATTTACAACTCCACTCTCATGGCCTCACGGGATAGTAAAGTGTCCATCAGAAGCACACTTTGAAATCTTGGCAGAAACTGTAGGTGAAACTGTGCCACGGAATCACTCAGATACAGACATTAAGTAATTTTACAGGTTAATCCTAGACTCTAGTCAATATCACCACACAAATTTGATTAATTGCACAACTTTTGATTTAATAGTGAGTGTCTCTAAGGTCAAATAAGATTTTTTTTTATTCTTAAAATGTGCCCTTTGCATTAAATTACATTCAAGCACACAAATTAGAAGGAAAGAATGGGCATAAACCCTGAACAGTGGGCAGTCATTTGCTGCACTCCTGAGAAGCAATTGGGATTAGGTGCTTTGCTCAAGGACAACTCTGTTTTGGGTACTGAGTTCACTACCCCCACCTACGTACATCACCTGCTGGTTCAACTCACAGACCTACTCAAGGATCAACTCGCCACTTATATATTGCAACTCCAACTCTTTTACCATTAAGCCACACTGCCTTCTATTAACCCAAAAAAATGTGTACTTTAAATAAATTTTTTTACAACTGGATTACAAAATTTTGTTCATTAATAAGTAGAAATAACCAACATCTATACACCTACACATCACAGTTACAATTACTATACAAATTAAAGAGTTTATTGAAAACATTGGTAGTATGTTAAATTAGATAAAGAGAACTGTATGTACTGTATATGTTAGGACATATTGTACATAGGAGTACATAGAAGTTAAAAACAGTCCTTGATATAAAAAAAAGATTCCACAATTAGTTAATATAACTACAGAAATTGTATTTTCACTATAATAACAATTTCCAATCTGCTACGTAGGGACATTTCATGAGGCACATGAGGGACTTATAGTACTGCATAGTCCTAAAAGTAGTCAATTATTCTGAGTGTGAATTTCGTGACACAGGATATTGATAAAGCGTTTACTTTAGATGGAACAATCCTGATGTTCAGTTGATTTACCTCACTGACAGAGACAGCGATATATATCTATTTGACATGGACAGCTACAGTAGCTTTTCATTCTGTGTTCCTTTTTAAAACTGGCAGATGATTCAGTGATGAGCTCCTCTGGGAATTCAGGCAAGCTAAGCAAAGAAAGCCATGGAAAAGGAAAGAGAGTGGCAAAAGACAGCGAGTAGAGGGGCAATGAAAAATTTAAGTAACGTTAGCAGAGACATAAGCAGGCAAGCATGCAGTAGAGATGGAGGGAAGTGGGGCTGGCAGAGAAGGGAGGAGGGAAACAGAAAAATGGGAGCTCAACATTGGGGGTGGGCTGTGCTGCTAGGGAAAAAGGACTACACTTGCATGAGAGGGTAAAAGAAAAGAGAGAGAGAGGGAGAGGAATGGGGAGGCAGGAAACAGCGGATAAAAAAAGAGCATGAAGGAAAAGGGGATGGCAAGAACATTCTAGCTGTCCTTGCTGCATCATAGATCTCTTATAGTAAATCAATGATGAACGTCAAACATACAGTACTTGTAATTTTGTGTATTTTAAATCTAATGTATTCCTCATCACAATGTAATCTATATTCACAGGTTTGTCATTAGCACTGGACTATAATCTTGGCCAACATGCATAGTCGATATCCAAATAAAATTAATAGCCAACGTTAATGAAGAAATACTCACTTGGTAAAGAGGGATTCAAAAAACTTTCAGGAAACAACACACACCTTGCTTCCTAAGACCATGATTACATTTTAGAACATACACTGCATATAGCAATAAGCATCAAGCAATAAGTTACAAAAGCCCATGCAATATTTTCAATATACTGTCACATCAAGAGAGATAAAAAGGAGCCAAAAGCGAAGGTGCAGTTTTCATGGATCTATTAAACAAAAATAATAATAGCAACTATGGCAGTCTGCTGGTCAAGCCTTCTTAGGAGATGCAGAGCTAAAGGAAAGCTAAAGGAAGACCCCTCTGGCAGATCAGCAACAGAACAGAAACTTGACAGCCTGGTGCAGTGAGGCAAGAGCTGGCACGAAATCAGAGACACTGCAAAACAAGATGGTTGGCAGAAAGGGTGAGAGCGGCCAGTAGCCGCAGCACTGGTCAGAGGACACAAGAAAGGAGGAAAGTAAGAAAGGGAGAGTAAAATGACAAAAAAAGTAAATGCACCTTAGAGCTTATGAGAAGAGGTACTAGCGAAAGTGGAAAATAAACTTGATAAGAGAAGGAGCCAGAATAGAGAGAAGGAGTGGGAAGGGAGTGAAAAGAGGGAGAGTGAATGACACAAGAGACATAGAATAGTGAGTAAACTCATCAAACATAGGTCGGTGGCCCAAGCCATACCTTTTGCCTGCAAGCATATTAGAAGCCTTAAAGCACGGGCAGTTAGCACTAGGGGGATATGTGACCACAGACCCAATCGGATTGTAAAAGTGTTGGAGTACACTGGTAGAGGCATTAAAATAAAATATTCTGGGCACAGACAGGACAAGATATCACAAACCAATGGATGGATCCAAAGTGGCCACCAGAAGGAGTAATATGAGCTATTGATTTGGAAGAGTGACCCCATCAGTAAATGCAGGGTCTCAATACAGGTCCCACCCAGGCCTCCTTTTTCTCGACCACCTGCATCATTCATTCATGACCTGCCAGTTCCTGACCTGCCTGTGCATGGTCTTAATGGTCTGTTCACTCCATCCCTGCAGCCATCCTTCCAGTCCTGTCATTGTACCCATGCAAGCTCCCCAGCTCACTTTCAGCCCATGACATCATGTGGAGAGTGCTTGCTGTGGAGCTTCCAGTCATCAGCATCTTCTTCCATTGTTGTTATATATACATAGTTCAGGCATAAAATGAAAAATTATTATTACCTATCCTGCCTAGCACCACCTGTATAGATCTGCTAGTGGGGTTAACGTTGTTTAAAGAGCAGCAGCTTCTTGACTAAGCTGAACTAAATATTTTATTCTTTCTCTACTGCAGAAACAGCAACATCAGATTCTGTTCTTTAGAACACTGCAAATAAACACAATTTTTGATATTTCCATTTCTTGTGTATTCCCCCAAAGGTAACCATGACATTTTCAAGATACAGTATCACAGATCTATTGACTTACTGTATACTGATGTTAACATTTATTTTCTAATTCTGTTAGTCTATATGTATTATAGAGTGAGAAGGTAGCTGTCATTTTATTTTTGTTCCATCACACTCGTGTATAATTTATTCTGCCAGTAGCTGTTTGCACAACAGTTTTCTAAATCCAGCAGTCTCTCAAAGCCTAGAAGGCATCCATAGTTACTGGAAAATGAATGGACAACCCTTCGCCAAATCCTCATTATTCTGATTATCAATTCCTGTCAACCACATTTAACGGTGGGCAACAATCTTTATTTTTACAGAGCCCAAATGTCCTTAAGGCAATGTGTCCAACATCTTACTGAGCAATTTTGAGGGAATGATGACTCACAATACACACATAAGAGTTCATTGACAAACAGATGGCTGTTTTCTCCTTACCATGAATGCTGGTTACAGTGAGATCACAATGTCATTAGCATTATTATTATGAGTTTCTCTCTAAATAGTAGTCCATTGTCTAACAATGAGATTTTGCATTTGTAATGTGGATAGGTAGGCCTGTCTACATTTCTGGAGAGCACAAATTATGTAGCCAGAGGTACGTCTGGCTGCATTTTGTCTTTAAAATGAACACGAAAGGACAGTTTGTCGCCGCTGATGGCTCCTGTTAATTTTAGCCCTAAGAGCTGACTGCTTACCTCCATACGGACGGCTTTCTGGTGTTACCACTTTGCACAGTGGTTCGCGGGCAAAATTGGTGGACTTGGGATGCAGAACAAGCAAAGCAGAGTTGACCGTCACAACAAGGTTCGGTCTGATGGGAACTGTTCTAGAAACTAGATAAAACAAAAGCAAAAAACAAAGAAATACATAAATAAACAACAGGCTGAAAACTGTGAAATCATGCGACCGTGACATTTCTTTTTCTAGATTGTTTTTGAAAAAAACTATCGGTTGGATTTAGGGAAGGGGATGGTTCAGTCGTTCAGTCATTCAGTCCCCTTTTCCTTTATGCTCTATCCGCTGCTTTCTGCCTCTCCACTCCTCTACCTCTCTCTTTTTTCTTTTTTTCCTCTCAACTGTATATTGTGCCCTCTGGTGGATTTACCTGGGAAGAGGACATGTGAAAAATTTGTAAGCATCAAAAACCGTACACAGCGATCTCTGGTGGATTTGCAAAAACTGCGAACAGATGTACTTAAGGTTAAATATTCGCTGTCCCCACCATATTCACTGTCAAAATGTAGACCTGGGTACTTATCCAATGAGTCTGGGTTTTTGTTTGTAATATGTCTCAAAGTCAATATACCTCGGCTGGAGGTAGATTCTGTTTTCCACTAGAAATTACATATATTATAATTTTTTTTTTTATTTTGTGTTAAAAAAATAAATAAAGAGATTAAAGAAGATTGGAATTTTTAACACAAAAAAAGAATAATTGTTTTTTCAGGAAAAAAGAAGCAATACTTTGTTTTACATCATATAGAAATATTTGTAATGTTCACTGTGTGAGGCAATGCCAATACAATGCAAGAAGCGCAATGCAAATGACCCACAAATAATGGTGCCACCCTATAATTGGTCTGGGTTACCAGTGACTCTTTTTGCCAATGGACAGGTGCCGATATGTGACTGCAGATGATTACATTAGGCAGCATTGAGTTTCTTATTTTTCTTTTATCTCGCAGCATACACATCACTTTGATTTCTTTTGTGCCATTCAGTTCACTTTCAAGTGAAAAATATCGAATATCGAATCTGTCGAATCTTCAAGAAGAGCCCACAGTTAGCTCCTCCGTCATCTTATGTGGCTGACTTGACTTGCTTTGCTTCTGTTTCCCGCTATCCTGATCTAGGGATGCAGTTCCAGCTTCTCGAGATCTTGCTTGATCAGGCTCAGACAAATTCTGTGGGTGCAGTGCATTTAGCACAACTTCAATTTTGTCCTGTTTAGACAATTTTGTAGAAAATCTTTGTCTATCACATGGCCACAGGATGAAGTCTGTGACCTATGGAGCTGGAACGCAGCATTCTTCCATCCAGTGCAGGTGACAATGTAAGCAGCGTTGGTAGAGCTGGGTGGAATCTCCCATTTCCTGGTTATTTTACTGGGTGTCACAAAAAGAGTAGTTTTAGTAAAAGAGCAGATTTCCATAAATAAGCAACATAGTCAAGCAACATACCTTTTTTAAGATGTTGTTCTATTCGTGTGTTTCTGGGTGCGGTGGTTTCCTGTACCCGGATGATGGACATAAGTATTGCATGACATGTTTGGGGGTTTAGCGTGGCAATGCGGTGCTTGCGGACAGCTCAAACCCTTACTGTGAGGGTAACAGCTCAGTAGCAGGGTAACAGAGATCAGTTTACTCTTGCAAAAGCGCAAGCCACCCCTGCTGTTTTCCGCAACGTGGTGGGCACCTGGGCAGGTCTGAGGGTTAAAGTGGGGGCTAATCTGTCACTAATCCATAGCCTTGCTAATCCCAGTCGATCAATTGATTATGCACAGGCACATGGTGCTCCAGCACCTCGACTGGTTGGGGCTTTGGGTCAACTGAGAGAAGAACAAGGTTTCCCCAACTGCATTGGCATATCAGTTGTCTGCAGCTGCTAACAGTGTTTCTCACTCTCTGCCAGTTCTGATCGGTGCTGGAGCGGCAACATGTGATGGTCAGCATGTACAGTGCAGCGGCGGTGGCGAATATCAACCGCATAGGCAGTGTAGACTTTTGCCACATGTCAGCTTGCTCTGCATCTGGTCCTCTGGAGTCACATACATTATGTTGCTGCCATTTCCGCTCACCATGACGTGGTAGATGTCAGCACGCTTGAGAAGCACAACCTCATCATTCAGTTCCTGAGAGGCATGAGGCCATTAAATCCATATCGACCACCTTTCATATACTCTTAGGATCTCTCTGTTGGTCAGAGAGCTGCGGGCTGGGCAACACTTAGAGTGGAGCTGGTTTCCTCTCGGTTGCTGGGTACCTCCAGCCATCTGGGAGGAAACTAAGCTTGGTGTCAAAAAATGGTTGCTGTGCCATTGCCCACTTATTTCCACTCTGCTGGTGAGTTCCCTATCTGGCAGAGCTCCTCCGAGGCCCCCAACACCTGACTTGGCAGAGGAGCCAGGTGCTTGGCCAATTATGATGTCGGGTTGTCCATTGGTCAGCTCGCATTTGCCAGCTATGCATGATCCCAGATTGGCGATCTCATATGTGTCATTGAGCAACTGTGCAGTTCCTACCTCTCAGGTGGACCTGAGACCTACTGTGCTTTCACTACCCACTAAACATCTTACCATATTTCCATCTTACCTGCCCCTGATAGTGCTAGCCCATATGTTCATATTGCCACCAGGTCTCCTCATTTGTGTTGCAGGTTGCCTCCGTAACATTCTTCCTCTTCAGGACTGACACACTTTCCCAATGTACTGTCATATCGCCAAAATCTCTAGTTTGCAGCAAGCTAGGTACGACCCCCTAAAATGAATTCTAAATATACCCATAAACTGGTAATCAAGTCAATTCAATTCAATTCACCTTCTTCTGTATAGCGCTTTTACTAAGCCAGTGGCGACAGCGGCGAGGAAAAACTTCACCAATTGGCGAAAGCGAATAATTAAAAAACCTCTAGAGAAACCTGGCTCAGTTGGGCACGACCATTTCTCCACTGGCCAAACGTCTTGTGCAGAGCTGCAGTCAAGACACCGGAGGCTGGAAGCTGGATCTCAGCAAAGACTCGTCTGTCCCTGGGGCATCACAGGAGTCTCATGCTCTCCATTCCTCCAGACCACCACAGTAGCAGCTCAGGATACGGCTTGGCAAACTTTTCAACAAATGCGTGACAGGTCCAGCAGCTGTGGCACTTTTCATATGCATTCCCAATGTTCTGAGACACAACATTGGAGTGCCCAATCTGAACAGAAACGTCCTGGTTACAATTGTAACTCATGTTTCCCAAAGGAGGGAAAGCAGATGTTGTGTCTTCTTGCCAAAGCAGCTGTGTCTCAAGCTGATACCTGAGTGTTCAGCTTCTTTAGCAATTAAAGTCTGGCTTGCTCTTCTCCAGGTGCATGCTGTAAACTCAGCTGATTAGACTAGCTGCACTTGTGAGGAGCTGCACTTTGTCATTTCATAGGTGTTCACTGGCTCATTGTTTTTTTTTTTGTTTATTATTTATTATTTATACATAATTTATTGTTATTTACTATAAATTAAAAGCATTAATGTATGCTATGTTTTTTGTTTGCACAAGCCTTGGAGATGTAATGTAAATTCTGCTTTTAAATAAAAGGTCACCTATAGCTTTCGTCATGAGCCACGGCTGTGTTCAAAATGGCATCAATGTTTGCAAAGTGCACTACGTAAGCAACGCAATTGTCAATATGATGATTGCTAAAACTAAACTGTAAAAGAGAGATGACTTTAATGCTTATTTTTTAAAAATCATTCCAAGTTTAAATGTTCTAAACGAACAGGGCATAGGGGGGATAACTGGGAATAGAACACAGCAGGATGTTTCTAAATGCAGCTCTAGAGGTGTAGTTGCAAGCTTATAAGTTTGCGACGCAGTTTGCGAATGTTCGTTGTAATGATGGATTTGGGAAATGGCAAATCAATAAACTATGTTTGTAACGACATAACTTTCGACCTTAGTTGGCTAATGATGGTTTTCGGAAACGCACCCCAGTTCAGCTCTAAATTGACAGTGTTGTGGCACTTTTTTGACAGTTGTATTAAGATTTTTGTCCACAAATACTACAGATTAGGGATTTGTTTTGCTACTCTTTGTTTTATGCTCTCATGTTCAGGAGTAGGGTGGCAAGATGGCTCAGTGCTTAGCGCTGTTGCCTCACAGCAAAATGGTCACTTTTGTGTGTGTGTGTGTGTGTGTGCGAATGAGACAGTGCATGGGTGTTTTCCAGCATGGTGCAGGGTTGCGGCTGCAAGGGCATCCACTGTGTAAAACATATGCCATAGTAGTAGTGTGGTTACCCCTGATAAGTCAGGGACTAAGCAGAAGGGAAATAATGAATGAATGTTTAGTAGTCAACAAACTTTGGAGAAGTTCACATCTCTTTTCTCCCATCATGCTCATTAAAATATCCACTTGTTTACCATCTGCAATAACATCATTCTCAGAGAATAACTCTACTCCTTCTGCACAAGTTCCCCATTCTTCAGCATTATTATCAAATGCAGCAATCGTTCCAATCATTGACATTTTTGTAGCTAAGCTTTACACATTTATCTCTTTCTTTCATGTGACTAACATACTCTTTTCACAATCTTTCTCTTCCTGTTTAATGTCCATCTAAGGCTTGTATCTGTAGTTACAGTGAATCAAATATATGAGTCACAACTAGAGGGCTAGAGGGTGTCTGGATTAGTGTCTGAGCATATGAAATAAAAATATATATGTTAATAGGTTCTGCATGTCTCTTTGTAAACAATGCAGTTTTGTAATACTCATGCAAGCCTGATATTCACTCTGGTTTGACATACTGCTTGTTTTGAAGGGGAAAAAAAACTATGAAAAAGACTGCATTCATTTTGAATAGTTAGATTCAGCAATATCATGTTTCGTTTTTACAGCCAGGGGACATCATAACTGAAGTACATATTCTTTGTACTATTAGGTCATATTGGCAAAGATTATTATGTCTACAGTGCACAGCACAACAATCACACCTGAATGAGCCAAGGATTCAGAGGTTAAAAAAATAATTTAGCATCTGCACCTCATGGTTCAAAAGTTTGCAAAATAAAAATTGCAACTTGGGAAAAGTGGTGGCAATAGAGAATTTGACTTAGAGGTTCTCAATTAGATTTGAATAGTGGTCATCAAAAATGTCTTGTGGGTTACTGTAGGTCCTTTATCAGTGTTTCAGATTTCATAACTGTTTTGCAAACAGTTTTATGGGTTGCAATTCAAATCGTGGTGGAAGACGAAGAAGAAATATATGTGTAAACGTGGACATGGCCTTAGCCCATAAAACAGCTTTTATGCAAATTTTTAAATACACAGAGGATGCCTGAAGGCACTGACTTATTTTGGACAGCCTAAATTTCTTTATAATCATTTACCATTTATTATCCCTACGTGTACAGTAGATAAAACTCGTTAGATTTTCCACAATTCATTAAATGGTTACTACTACAACTGTGAACCTGAGCTTATGATTCTAATGGTTAAGCAAACAGAGTTGTTTTAGTGAATGCCCAACGACTGTCCAACCTTCTCTGTAGTCACAGCCAAGGTCACCCATGCCAGGCTTTGCAGTCCTGTGTGTAATGGTCTTGTCAATGTGTGACAAAAGCCATTAAGATTTAGGGAGATAGTACAACTGAAATTGCTGAGGATCACAGTTTTCATTACCTTGACCAAATAGTTTTGCGGCAAAGGGACTTATATATGTGTAATGTGAACAGTAGGTTAATGGTGGCTATTCTAACAATAATGTAATAAAACAAAACAGGATATACCACCATTTAACATTTTAATTGAAGAATTTTGTTCAGTTTACTTAGTTCACTTCAGTTCACTGCATTTAAAACACATCCTTTTTTTCTGCTTCTCTAGCCAGAAGACTTTGAGGCTGTTCATTCCCACACCTTCAAGGCGAAGTCCTTTAAAAAAGCAAAGAGTTGTGCAGTGTGCAAGCAGGCTCTGACGAAGGAGGGCCTGGTCTGCAAAGGTCAGTAATGCCTCCACAATGGAGATTTTTTTTTTCACATTTATTAATTTGTTGGTGATATACTTGTCTTCAGTACCACAACTATGTTGGATAACCCATCAAATATTCAGTTCAGTGTCTCTGCTTATTTAAGTGATATTTAGGTTCAAATATTTTAATAAAATGTGAAAAAGTGCTCATTTTGCAATTACATGTACACTGATTAGTCAAACAAATATAAGATGCCAATTTTGGAAAAAGCATGGCTGTTATAATTTGCCAGCTTTTTTACCCTAACTAGGAACTAGTAGCAAAAAAGGCCTTTCCAAATGGTTGATATTCAAGATTAATGTAGGGTATGTTGCTTGACCAAGACACCACAGATCTAACTTACCAGCCATCAGTTAATCCTTTGTTACATTCATTATCACACTGTCCTTGCCAGTTTTCCCTTTTCAACTAACTGACGAACTTTGTCTTGCAGTGACGTTTATTTGTCTCTGTGTATTATTAAAATTTGTCAATTAGACATACAGTACACAATAGTATCATGTACTGTTTGCAATTGTACTATGTAAAAGTAGATTTCCTTAATTTTGATGTTTAAATGGATAATTGTTTGTTTCTTTGTTTCTTTTGAAACAAATAATACCAATCTCTAAAAAAGGACCAAATGCAGTCGGTAAAAAAAAAATGCTGTATATCATGTGTAGGACAGATGTCTTTCAAACATGCAGGAAAGCATATGTAAGACTCTACAGACATTAAGTGCTTAAAATGTATTGTTCACCTAACAATTAAACTTTACTCACCATGAGGTTCCAAACATTTATGAGTATATTTCTTCTCTTAAAAACAAAATAAAATATTCTAAAGAACATTGGAAACTGGTAGCCATGAACTTCCATTGTATGAAAAAAATATATAATAAGTTGAATGACTAACAGTTTGCAGTATTTAAAAAAAATCTACTTTTGTGTTTAAAACAACAAAGTAGCTCAAATAAAATTGTAACAATGTGATTGTTTTGGGTGAACTATGCCTTTAAAATAGACATAGGACTTGGCTTTGAGAACATATGGATGTAAATATTGAAACACTGGGGACCCTATCAAACACTTGGCACAATGTGGTGCCAGGAACCACGTTGTAAATAGCAAATGCATTTGTCCCCATTTGTGCACTCAAGGGCATGCTGGTCTGAAAAGGAGGTGTGTTGAGGTGGATTGTTGGCACATTGCTATTTTGAGGCAACTGAAATCGACCACAGCACTGACCAACTAAAAGCTGGTCAAGTCAATGATGGAGGCATTTTATTATTTTTTGTTGAGATGTGTCCACTTGTAAGATTTTAGAGATGTATGCATCACCATTAGACTCAATAGAAAGTGTATTTGGATATATATATATATATATATATATATATATATATATATATATATATATATATATATATATATATATATATATATATATATATATATATATATTTGATGATGCTATTGTTGACTTATTTGTTTGTTAGAAATTATTACTGAATTTTGGAATAGTTTTGAAAAAACTTTTGCACTTATCAAAATATTACGCAATTATATATGTAATGAATATCTTTAATGGAGTGCGTCCACAACCATTTCTTAAATCTATGGTTGAATGGAAGAGGCTTGTTCTGTAGATGGTCTTTAGTTATTTTCTCACTAGTGAAGCTTTTGGTTTTTCTCCTTACAAAGTCCGCCATGTAAATAGCGAATGCGCCATGGCAACTGACACTTAAAGGGAATGAGAGATGAGACTCTGACTGGTTTAACGCATGTTATGTTGAAAATACATATATATATATATATATATATATATATATATATATATATATATATATATATATATATATATATATATATATATATATATATATAACTCAGAAAGAGAATATTCTCTTTTTAGACCATGTGCCTGATGCACAAACAGTTTTTCTCGTCCTCACAATTGTAAAAGTACTAAAAATTTGAACATGACCTTTATACTTTTGTGCCATCAGCTTTAGATTTTCAGCTTAGATTATTAAAATAGAGCTCAAGGTCTCATTTACTAATAATTTAGCTTTTTTTTATATTTATACGCAATTCTCACTAAAAACATTCTGCTTAGAACACAACGTGCATACACACACAAACTTGTTTTTAAATTATTCTTCTGTTAGTGAATTTGGAGTCTTGTAAATGAATGCTTGCATGCACAAACTAGTGATATGCACACTAAAACCAATACACACTCAAACCAGCTCCATATAAAGGCTTTCCACAAAGTGGTACTCATCCAGAAAAGGAAAAAACAAAAGACCAAAACAAAAGACAACAAAAATGAACTTTAACATTAATAAATGCAAGGCATGCTTGCAGTCTGAGGTGAAAGTCTGAAATGTCATTAAAAATACAGTACATTTAGAATACATTTTAGTACATATTTTATATACATCTGGATTTATTCGTGAAAATGTCCGCATGCACATTTCACACAAACAACTTTTGCAAATGCATGTTTTTATTCATTTAAGGGAAAAATCCACTTTTAACAACTCCTTTAGAGATTAAAAAAAAAACTTAGTTTCACCTTTTTTTATTCTTTCAGCTGATCTTCGAGTCAGGCAGGGGCACTTTTAGCTTAGATTAATGACCTAAAAGTTTCAATAATTTGCCAAATAAAGCTTGACTCTTCTGTTGTTACATCATGTACTAAAGCCAAAAGAAAATGAAAAGTTGCTATTTTCTAGGGCAATATGGCTAGAAACTCACTCTGGTGTAAAGATTTTGCTAATGTAATTAGCAATGATATTATGTAGCGCATTAAAATTGACTAATTTCCATCAGTATAACCAATGTGATATAACCTTGCAACCATAGAGACCTCTGTAAGGAACCTAAGCACAACAGATACAGTTTGATTTAATATATATATAATCCACCAACAGCCAAACTATCTTTTTTCATTCTGAAAGTTACAGTTATTAATATTCGACTTATAAACGATCCATTTTAAAAATGCATAAATCATTCCTGTCAACATTGGGATGTAAACATACGGGATCCTAAGTCATAAAATCTCGTTCACCTTTTTTCACTGTATTTAAATATTGATTAAAGTTACTATAGTTATTTAGCGAAGAGCAGTGAATCGCTCATTTTGATCCACTGTTTTGTTTGATAACAGAGGTGTCACTTCAAGAATCCACAGATCTATAATGAAAGCATTTGATTATTATCATAACTGTTATGCTCATTTAAGACAAAATTTTTTAAAATAAAAACACGTCATGTTTACATATTAATAAGTGTATTTGTCTGTTTACAAACACCTAAATCCAAAAGTGTCCTCTTTTACTCCCTTTTAAATTGCGTGTACAGAAGCTGATCTGGGAACAGTGTCTTTATCTCTACAGAGCGCATCCTTCAGTCAGCATCGATACATGACTGGACTGATTCAGAGATTGCATAGAAAGGGTGACAGTCGACGCACAGCTTTAATGGAAATGAAGTGAATGTGGCAAAATATTAATATTAGTAATATTAATTTCAATGTGCTTTTAAGCCAAAAAAAGGAAAGCCTAATTATCTTGAACAGCTCTTGCAATTATATCACATTTGAGATCGCCACTTTTTGATGCTACTTTCACTTTTCATAGAAAGATTAAAAATATGGGAGAAATAAGAGAAAATACTTAAACAGGATGATAGCGTGATAGAATGGTAAAAATACCAGCAAAAAGAATGGAGAATCCCAGCAAAATGGGAGATTTGACAGGTATGATAATCCATGAATGAAACAAATATACTAAAAATAAGCCAAATTAATAATGCAATCTATTTGATTCTTGCATAATGATCACTGCAAACTCCCTCATTCACTTTCCTTCAGCTTAGTTCCTGATTTATCAGGGTTCGCCACAGCAGAATGTAGTTACCCTGCAATTTTTGTTTTATCTGGTGGACACCCTTCTATTCATAACCCAGAGATTACACTAACTTGAGAACCCCCAGTGCTGGGAAACACCCATACACTCTCTCATTCACACACACAATCATACACTACGGCCAATTTAGTTTATCCAGTTCACCTATACTACATGTCTTTGGATTGTAGACCTTTGGCTTTTTTCCAGATCAGGGGTTGACAAAGCAGACTGAACCACCAAAAACAAACTCTTATATAGTAAGCTATGGCTACTTTAAATAAAAGTCAACACAGGCACCTCATCAGATTCTTAACATCATCGTGGACACTGCATGTGCATCTGTTTAAACAAGTTTCTGTTAAGAACAGACTCACAGAACAGACAGATGATCTCATTTAATACTATTTTTGTCCAGCATTGCCAGTAAACCAATCAGCTTTTCAGCAAAGCCTCACAGATGTCACCACGGTTCAAAGTATGCTCCCTGTGCAAGCAGGTGGTCACCTTGGTTATATGGATGGAAATGCAATTGAAACTCCACCACTTAAGTTAAAACAATTGCCATTTGACAAGGCAATTCTCTGTCTTTTTGACAACTGAAGTATGATTATCCTTCATGGTTGTAGCACAAGCACGTTGTCACATTGGTTATATTGTCCAAAGTTATCAGTTTTTTTGAGTACTGTGTAATATCATGGTTCCTGCTACAGCCAGGGTACAGCAGCAAAATTCCTTGATTCCTTGATTCCACACTCGCTCATGGCTCAGTGCAGTTCCTGGCTGTGAATGGTTTGCAGTTGTACCACGCTGTACCAGGCCTATAAGGAAATGCAATTGAAACTCCACCACTTAAGTTGAAATGATTGTCATTTAACAAGGCATCCACTCAATCTGCACATCAAAACTCCTGCATTCACACCTGAGAGTAGATATTTATGTTTGCTAAGTGAGTTTGTAGAGGGGTGACATGGTGGCACAGTGGGTAGCACTCTCACCTCACAGCATGTAGGTTGCTGGTTCGAGCCTTGGTTGGGTCAGCTGGCGTTTCTGTGTGGAGTATGTATGTTCTCTCCGCGTTCACGTGGGTTTCCTCCGATGCTGTGGTTTTCCCCACAAATCCAAAGACATGCGGTACAGATGAATTGGGTAAGCTAAAATTGTCCGTAGAGTATGTGTGTGAATGAGAATGTATAGGTGTTTCCCAGTGATGGGTTGCAGCCGGAAGGGCATCCGCTGTGTAAAAACAATCCACTGTGGCGACTCCAGATTAATAAAGGGACTAAGCCGAAAAGAAAATGAATGAATGAATGAATGAATGAATGAATGAATGAATGAGTGAGCTTGTCAGTGAAATGAGCCGTGAGCAATCAGTGCAAAGCTCACACACTTCCAGATAAGGTAAAAACAGACCATTTCATTGTGGGGGTAAATCCTAGGGTTGTAAATGAACATATAAAATCATTTCTGGAGAATTTTTGCACTTACCAATGACATATCTTGAATGTAGATATCAGAGAACAATTTAACACAATGTATCAATGCATTGACGGGTCTTTCTATCTCTAGAATGGCTCTCATGAAATGCTTATGAGTGCAGCACTAACTGAAACCTGGTTGGGCAAAGTAATACAGACTGAACTAAGTTCTATCAATACCATCAGCCTGTAGTCTGATTCAACAACTGTGCTGTACTGGTTTACATCTGATTAAACTGGTGCAAAGAAACTCCTCCTGACACAGGCCCAAAATGACTTAAAGATCAGACGATCGATTCCAACTGACAGTCAACTGGCCTGTCTTGCACCAGATGAGACTACAGGTCTCAGTGTGTAGAGATGACTATATTGGGCTGGTATCTTGGATCAGCTCCTTGTCTTTTACATGTCAGCAAAGGAGGATGTTTTTGAACAGGATAGCCAACAATTCCAGTTTCAACAGTTCTTTGATTCCATCGCTGTTCTACTGATTTTGCCTTGTGGCGTGGATCCACATTGGACTTAATTTCCACCAGCTTCTCCCTGGAATGTTGACCCATTTGCACTGCCTCAAACCTTAAACCTGCGCACTCCACTGTAGGGTATTATTCTAACAGCTTTACAAGGCTTCTCTATCTTTTCTGGCTCCAACTTGGTCAGTCGTCACTTCACAATAAACTTTGTTTTATTCCACTGCCTCCCTGATTCTGCCTGGCAAGCCTCCACCATAGTTTCTCCCTCCATTTACACTGCATTGGGCCTGCACACTGATCCCTCTATGGAAAATTCTTCCCTACTTCCTGCACCATATTATTTCTCGCTCACTACCAAAATCCCCACTCATCCTCTCGTTTAATTGTTATGTAGGTTGTTTCTGTGGCTATTCATTGGTTGATTTTCTATTTAACTTGTGCTTGATGTTATTGATTTGTTTGCCTTAGTCTGATGCCATTAATTGTGTGTTCCTTTTATTCCTTTCCTACCATTCATTGTGTGCTGTAGATATATATATATATATATATATATATATATATATATATATATATATATATATATATATATATATATATATATAATGAATGTGAAAGATCTGACTTGAGCATATTGTCAAAATAGTGAGTTTTAGCAATGACAGGTTTACAGTTGGTAGCTTACTTAATATATACTGTATTTGTTCTAATACTCCATATGTTTGTTCTAAAATCTAAATTAAAACAAAATAGCAAACAAAAATAAAATGAATTCTCTCTGATCAAATGTTTGGTAGGGGTTTTTTAACTGCATGAGAGACTCAATGAATGTTGTCATCAGTGTGGAGTTAGGGGGTTATGTTCAAGTGTGTTTTTTGTGCAATCGCAGCAGCATGTCAACATGCTCACTGCAAATGTCTTTGCACTTGCTATGTATTAGCAGAGTAAGCAAGTCTAGCCACTGCGACCAACTCTGGTTTATCCACATTAACATGCTAAAAATATACATCCTGGGAGTTGTTATGACTTTATGACTGAAGTGATTTGTTTAATTATAGAATTTTCCTAGGTGCAAGTTTGGGGTGTAATAGATCAAGTTTCTCATGGTTCAGTTAGTTTTAGTGTATTTGGTCTACAGGTTTATTATGGTTTGGATTAACTTTTTATTTTGTAATTAATTAAATTAAAGCTTATTTTTTATAACGCTTTTCACAATAGTTATTGTTTCAAAGCAGCTTTACAAAAGGTGCACATTATTGTGTTACAATCAAATTCTGAAAAGTTAAAGTCATTAGTTACCATAGCTCTATTGGTTACTAATAACTTTAACTAGTAACTTCTAGCTTTTAATATTAAAAGTTATTATATATAAACAAAGTTAACCTGCAGTTATAAAGCATATAGTTGATGTCCATGTGTACATGTTCAATGAAGTGTTTTTGTGTATTAAGTGTGTATTGTCCTGGAAGTCTTCGATGATCAGCATCATTTCTTCACAGGTTTTGGATCAATGGCGGTGCGATTGATTATTTTAATCAGGTTTGTGAGTTGACAACATCATGTGCCAACTGGGTATATTGGTGCAGTATGAAGGCTAGAAGGAACACATTCCTGCTAGTTCCAGCCATTATCAAAATCTTCACAGTTCCAACCCAGCCTTCCGCCCCTTCCTCCCCTCCCAAAGCAAGCCAGTTAGTCATCTCCCATCTCCCAGCTGGTACTCCTCAGCACCACAGCTGCAACTTCTGTGACTCTTCCCAGTGAATTGAATATATTTTGGGACTTCAGGTACTCAGCTCAGTTTAAAAAAGTGAAATCCCTAGCTCTAGCCACAGAACCCTGGACTCCACCATGGCCCTCCAACTCATAAGCTCTACTTTTGAATCTACCTCAGCGCCCTGGTCTTTCTATCTGTAATCGTTCCTGGTTTCCTAAACTCCTGCTATGCGTACTCTTCCAAAGTCCACCAAAACTTACAAAGTAGTTGACATTTACATAAAAGGTGGGGTGACTCTTTTCTCAAAAAACCTTTACTTTGAGACGTAATAAATGAGAAGTGCATTATTGATTTATTGGGTTAGTTTTCAGTGTAAAGCTTTCAGGTGTCTAAAAATGTAGTTTTCTGAGACTTTCGTGCAACAACTAAGGCTAATAGTCTTTTGGACACTATTTCTTCAGACAATGTTTTTGTCAGTAGCCCCTTCATCATTTGATACATTTTGCCAAGTTTTTTTTTACAGTTTCCATCTCCTGGATGCACATTTTGAGTCCTATCAGCACTGCCTTTTTCATATCAGTCATAGTTCATAGTCTTGGCAGTTCCTCTTTTTGGGAACTTACGCGTGGCCAAAGCATTATAGCAATGCCTTTGGTGCTGATAGATAATGTTAGAACCAAAAAGGCATAAAAACCAGTTGGTTCAAACAGAATCCACCACCCTCACCCTATGGTTTAAAGGGAGTTTGAGTTCATACATGAGAGGATTGACGGATGATGAGGAAGAGACCAATAAATCTGGGGCTATTTCTGCAGGGAATTCTCAGGCAAATATCCCTGGTGTAGAGTCATACCTTCTGTCCAGTGTGGTAAGTAGGATTCGTGGCTCACTGGACATTCACAAGGATGGTATGACATTTAAATGTTTGCTGTATATGTTGATGTAGACCGGTAATTATTTGATGGTACATCAGATGGTTCTCCAGACCAAGGGAACCAAGGTGGCTGGTAGCAGAATATGCACTGGAAGGGAGTGAGCTAAGTAGAAGGCTGATGAAGGGAATACTGTACATACTCAGCCCATGCGATAAATTGGTTCCAGGAGTTCTTGTGGCTGTGGCAGAAGGGACATAGATAACAGCCTATTTCCTGAATATTTCTCTGTATTTAATCATTGCTCTGCAGGTAGTATCCAGAAGATATCTTACTGTCACATCTAGGAGAGAGAAGAAGTTTTCCATACCTGTGCTATAAGCTGAGGACCTCAATCTGACACAGTATCTTCAGGAAAAGCAAAGTTTCTAAACACATGATTGAACATAGTCTCTGCCATTTCCATGGCTGTAGGTAGATCTTTCAGGGGTACAAGACAGCAGGCTTTAGTGAATCTGTCTACAGGAACTAATATGCAGGTGTTCTCAATAGAAGGAAGCAAGTCTGTTACAAAATGTACTCCTAGGTGTGACCAGGGACACCTAGAAATAGAAAGAGGAAGGAGCTTGCCAGATGGTAAATGACACTGGGTTTTAGCCATGGCATATTCCCAGCCTTACATACCTTCTGGTGTCTTCTGCCATGCCAGGCCACCGGAAGCATTTTTTGAGCAGTGAGAGAGCTTGATTGGTCTCAGGATGACCAGTGCCCATGCATGGATCAGAGTTTTCCTTTAACTATGTGAAACATAGGAATAAGTAGGTTGACACCCCGACAAAACAGGATCAGAGACATTGACATTCAAGACTTCTTCTTCTATTGCAATTTACTAGGACCGATGATTATTTTTGATGAAAGAATGGGTTTGGGCTTTTTGGAAAATCCTCTGGAGCAAGTAATCAAGAAAGGGCTTATGCCTTTGTGTTTTTGAATCCTGGTTGACAAGAGATGGTAATGTTGAATCCGGTGAAGAACAGAACCCACCTGGCTTGTCTTGGGTTAAGACGTTTTGCCTCGCGAAGATACTTGGGGTTTTGATGATCTGTGTAAACCACAAAGGAATGTTGTGCTCCATCTAGCCAGAGTCTCTATTTTTCTAGGGCCAGCTTGATCACCAGTAACTCACAATTTCCAATGTCATAATTATGCTCCACAGAGGAGAGTTTGCAGGAGAAGAAAGCACATGGATAGAGTTGTGGAGGGTTCCCCTGCTGCTGAGAAAAAACAGCTCCCACCGCGGAAGTTGAGGCATCTACCTCCACAATAAAGGCTCTCTGTATATCAGGGTGGACTAGGAGAGGACCTGAAGTGAAGGCTGTTAGGAGGGTGTCCGTGGCTGTGGAGGCTTCAAGTGTGCAGGACAGATTCTTGGGCTTGCCTTTGAGAGGATCTATCAGTTGAGAGGTGATAGAACTGTAGTGGAATATGAACCTTCTATAGACATTTGCAAAGGAATTGTAGGAGCCCTTTTATAGTTGTGGGTATGGGCCAGGTTCTTGCATATTCAACTTTCCCCTCGTCCATCTTGATACCTTGAGGGGTGATGTGAGAGCCAAAGAACTGGATCTGATGGAAAGTCTGATGGAAAGTGCACTTCTTATCTTTCAAATAGAGCTCATGCTCCCAGAGACACCTCAAAGACGTGCTGGCAATGTTCTGCCTCATTTCAGGGGTAAACCAGGTTGTCATCGATGTAGACTAGCACAAAACATGAAAGATACTCCCAGAGCATTCATTTATACCTGGAATAGAGAGGGGACGTTTACCAGTCCAGATATTCATAATAGGCTGTAGGTGTTACTAATCCTGTCTTCCATTCGCCCCTCTTACATATCCTGATGAGATTGTATGCACTCCAGAGATTCAGCTTTGTGAATATCCTGGATTCATGGATGGGACCAGGGGAAGAGGGTACCAGTTAGTTTTTGACTGTAATGTTGTTGATAGCTCAGTAATCAATGCACAGCCACAAGCCTCTGTCTCTTTTTTAGCACATCTTTTTTAACACAAAAAAGAAAATGGAAGCAACAGGGGAAATGGATGGATGAATCTACCCTTGACCCAGAGATTCTAGAATGGTGAGAAAATAGATTTTACCTCGTATTCATCAGGAAGAAGGTTGATAGCGCAGTTACATGGTCTGCCAGGCAGACATTTGAAGGCTTGTTTTGGGCAGAAGAAGTCACTGAAGTGGGAGTACTCCTTGGGGATGTTGACTGAAAGGCTCTTGGTGGAACTTTCTATGTGGTGATGATGATGTGGAATTCAAGGGGATCATTTGAGCCAGACACAGGGACTCAGAAAGGTCCAGGAAACATCCATTACCCCACTTTAAGACTTCACTAGATGACACCCTAAAGCAATCCCAGTGGAGAGTTGTATGGAGTTGTTTGATTCATAGTTTGACAGGCCAAATGAAGGCTGCTAGCATGCAGAAACAAAGAGCATAATCTTGAACAAAATTGTTTCCTTGTTTTAGGTGTTATAGTTTCTCACCCGCTGATGTGTCCAGAGAGATTCTGCCTATTGGATTGCTCGACCTGTTAATAAAGACAGAACAAAGGCAATCTTAGCTGATGGATTAAAAGCAGATGACCAATGCCACTGTCATCTCTTTGGGAGACATTTCAACTCATTATGGGGGAGAGAATAGCTGTCATCACTGCATCTGATGCCATCCCTGATGATCACTGGATATTCATCTACTGGCCCAATGGCCATCCCAGGAGGAGGCAATTCCCAGTAAACCATTTGCTTGGCAGCAATTTGATTCCCAGTTAGTCTAATTGTTTGCTTGATGGCTGTGAATGGACTCTTATTTTAGGGGGGAAGAAAACAGCTGTCATCTCAGTTTCAAGTGCTTGTTCTTCCTTGACGAATACTGACCAGACTGGGGCAGGCAATTCCCAGTAAATTGATTTCAGCGAGCTGATTTTTTTGCTCAGGAACAGCAATTTAGTTCCTCTAATAAAACCAGAGGGAAGCTTTGAGAGGCTGGTTCTCTTAGTAGATCATCTGGCAGCATGCAAAATTACATTTTTACATTTTAATTTACTCAAATAACACTTTTATCTAAAAGGGCTAACAAGTCAGGGATAAAAGAAGGGCTTAGGGCTTAGTCCCTTATAAGGGTTCACCACAGTGGAATGAACCACCAACTTATCCAGCATATGTTTTACACAGCAGATGTCTTTCCAACTGAAAACCAATACTGGGAAACCCATACACTCTTGCATTCACACACATATACTACGACCAATTTAGCTTATTTAATTCTCCTATACCGCATGTCTTTGGAAACCGGAGCACCCGAAGGAAACCCAAGCGAACACAGGGAGAATATGAAGTCAGGGTCAGCGATATAAGGTATCCCAATCTCTTTGTGGATTGCCACCCGGGAGATTATGCAAAACAGAGCCTCCGCAACACTCTTTGCTGAGATGTTATGAAGCGCTACTGTTTCCGGGTACCGAGTTGCATAATCCACCAGAACTAATGCAAAAAAAGCATTTCCAGATGGTTCTTTGGTACTAATAATTGGGTTGTATCTTCTTTAGTCTGAGCGTCCTGGTTCACTCAATACACCCTATCACTGATGATCGCAAAATATGGATAGGAGAGGGGCCAATCAGGCTTGAGGTTTTGCCCATCAATGACTTGCACTTGTTCAAAGGGGACACAGGACACATACAATGCACTCACTTTTTGTTGCGTTGTCCTCACCCCCCGCGGTGCCATAGCGTTGGCCCAGACCTTACCACTACACCCTTGGGCCCAGTGAGACTAACTGATTGAACCAGAGAGAGACCTGGCACTGTCTGGGGAGCAGCCAGGGGTCGAAACTCCACCCCTCTGCCCTGTAGTGCCCCCCTTCAGCGGGATATGCAGCAGATCCACCTCAGAGCACCACTCTCTGGGAGCTGGTGTGGGCGGTCTCTGCACTCTGCACAGAGAGAGAGAGAGAGAAAGAGGGGGAGAAGAGAGAGAGGCTATTTCGCAGACCCTGGCCCTCACCACCAGGTGATCCGCCGCCAGCAGGATGGCCATCTTCAGGTCGTTGGGCAGGTGACACTGGACCCACTCCGATATTTGGGAGGGGAGGTGGGTGATCCAACAGCTGGGCGATAGTCGGCCATCCTGCACTAGCAATCTGTGGCAGGTGTCATGAAGCTGCTAGCTTCTCTAAAAGATCCAGAAATACTTCCGGGTCGTCCTCCGACGGCATTTTCTGCAAGGTTCTGGGCAGGTAAGCGGCAGATATCTGAGCGGACCGGATCTCCTGGGCCAGCAGAATCTAGATTAGCTCTCGGTCCTCCCACTGGGCCTCCACGAGGACTTGGAATTGTTGTTCTAGATCTTGCCTCAGCTCCACTAGTGCACTATGTTGTTTTCTGTAAAGAACCACTTGGATGACTTCCGCACATGAACTGGTAGATGGAGTGGTTATTCTGGCAGCGAAGTTTCTTCTTCGTACCAGGTTTCGGCACCACTGTAGTAAAGTCCGTTCTTGTGGTGGGAAGAAGAAGACAGGGTCAGCAATATAAGGCAAGTAATCAATTTAATTTTAATAATCAGGACACAACAACACTGTTGTTGCGCTATGTATGTGTGCTCTCTCTTCTCCGGGCTTCTCCCTCTCTTCTCCTTCTCCTGGCCCAATCACCAGAGCAAACAGGTGTTATTCATTATTTCTGATTGGCCCACTGACTAGATGCCAGGCTCTGAGCACGCTCTCCCCCCTCATTGGGCGTACGATCTTGCTTAACTCCCCGCAGTGTCCTACAGGTTGTTTGTCAAGCCAGCCAGGAGTTTTTGTTTTTCCTATCTTATAAAACTGCTTTTCTAGGTGTAATCTGGGACTTGACTGTTGGGATGACGGTTTGACTTTTTTTCCTGAATGTGTTGTTCTTGGCAATATAAACAATGTAGCTTTCCAAACAGTTTGAAGCAGTTCCAAAGCCTGCTGGGTCTGATTGCAGGAGCAGCCAATATGATTGCTTTTGGTCTGTTCTGAATGATACCCATTCAATGGTGTCTCAGGACCAGTTCTCCCTGAGAGGAAACCCATTTAATGTGATCAAGGTGTCTCACCAATGCCTGCAAGCCCTAAATATGATGTCTCACGGTCAAGAGCTGGGCATTTCTTCTCAGTGGTAAACCCTGACAAATACTTACACATGCTGAATCTGGGGTGCCTGCAAGAACGGTTCTCTGTTGGGTACTATAAAGGTGTATGTAGTGGTGATATCAGCCATCAGCTCACCTCCGAGTCTCCTTGAGGAAAAAACTCAACTAGTATGTTGTTTCCCTTGTGGCACCAGAAGGTTGGGGCCTGATAATCACTTTAAAGTCCCTATGTGAAACATGTCTATTGTCTTCCAGGATCTTTCTGAAGCATCATTCGAGCCATTAGAGTTAGTCAGTGAAAAATACCTGACTCTCAAAATGACTTTTTACTTGTGGTAATGGTTGGAGATCTTCAGGCCTTGTCAGTATCTCTTTTCTTCCTAAAGTTTCAAGAAATACGGCTAGACGCATCATCCCGCAGACCTTTAATCATCCACCTTTCCAGTTGTCAGAAAAGGAAAAGCTGAATTTGCTTTGTCCTGTGAGGGCCCACACTGCCTATGTTTGCTGATCCTCACAGTGGCGTAAATGTGAGCATTTGTTCATTGCTTTTGGCCCAGCAAAGATCAAGGAGCAGTCCAGTGCTATGAAGGAGGTCATGTACTGGTGGCCCAAGACTGCTAAGCCATCAGTGGCTGAGGCAACTGCTCCTCGCCGAGGACGTCCTCCTGTGGCGTCTTCCAGCATTCCACAGGCAGCCCCCTCTCTATCAGGGCAACTGTGTTAAGCCTGTCACAGGAAGGTGATGTCACCACCTCAGGGCGCTGTTAAGTCCAGTAAACAGACCGCAAAGCGTACCTGAGATTGGCCACCCAGAGGTGAGAAGATCTGCTCTGTTCCCACTGGAGGGCAACCATCATTGCCCTCCAACCGAAACAAAGGACGCAATCAAGCTGGTCCCTCCAGCCAAGATGAAGGCCAGGTTCTACAGCACATACTTCATTTTGCCAAAAAAGAGTGGTGGGTTCGAGACCAATCCTGGATCTGCGCATCTTGAACCAGTATCTATACAAGATCCCATTTAGGATGCTCAAGCTGAAACACATAATCGCATGTGTCTGTTCCCAAGATTGGTTCGCAACTATAGACCTGTAGGATGCATATTTTCATGTCTCGATTTTGCCTCAACACCGGCCGTTTCTGCAGTTTGCGTTCAAGAGTTGAACATGGCAGCACAAAGACCTCTCCTTCAGCCTCTGCCTGTCTCCATGAGTCTTTACGAAGGTCATGGAGGGTGCTCTACTGCCACTCCAGCAGAAAGGCATCCGCATTCTTATTACCTCAACAATTGGCTAATCCTAGCTCAATCCTGGGGTTTATTTGGTAATACACAGGGATCTGGTGCAGGGACTCGTGCACCTGAGGCGGTTGGAGTTACAGGTCAACTGGGAAAAGAGCAGGTCAGGTGCCCCTGGGGCAAGTGTCCAAGCATGTCGTTGTAATGACAGATGTCTCCTCTGCAGGTTGAGGCACTGTGTACAATGAGCATGTGGCTGCGGGTCTGTAAATCGGACCCAAGCACCATTCGCCGGTTTCAACTGGTGCTAACTACGAAACTCTGGTCAAGATGGACAGCACAGTGTTGGTGGCGTACATCAACCGCCAGGACAGTGTCCACTCCTGCTGAATGTCTCAGCTTGCTCGCCATCTGCTCCTCTGGAGCAATACGTGGTACAACTCACTGCATGTCAGTTATATCCTGGGCGAGCTTAACTGCGCAGCTGATGCACTCTCACAATGGCTCACCTTCCCTGGAGATTGGCGGCTCCACCCTGATGTGGTCCAGCTGACATGGAAACGTTTCGGCGAGGCTCAGGTCAACCTGTTTGCCTCAGCCAAGACCACCCATTGTGGTTCTATTCCCTGACCTTGGCACAGATGCACTGGCCCACAGCTGGCCCTGGGACATGCACAAATATGCATTCCCCCCAGTAAGCCTACTCACATAGACATTGTGCAAGGTCAGGGAGGACGAGGAGCAGGTCTTGATCATTGCGCCTCTTTAGCCCAACCGGATCTGGTTCGCAAAACTCACCCTTTTGTGACAGCCCCTCCCTGGTAGATTCTTCTAAGGGAGGACCTTTTTTCTCAGGGACAGGGCACAATCTGGCACTCACGTCCTGCTCTCGACCGGAGAGCATGCGATATGGAAGACTTAGGTGACCTGTGGTGGTTGACACCATCCCCAGACTAGACCCTACAAGGCAGGCCTACGAATCAATCTATTCATTGATTTGCTCAATCTTCCTCGACCTCTTCTCGCACCCTCTTGGGAACTCTACATAGTCCTTTCCTGAGTGCGGAGACATCCATTTGAACCACTTATGTATTGACAGATTTTTTTATTTTATTTTTAATTAATTGAACAACTTATAAATTCTGCTATACTTACCTCCATATGAGTAGTATACTTTGCATGGTTCTCCTCTTTTCTTATAGCTCAGGTCTTTTCACAACATTATATGTTGACTTTCATGACACTTGGGACATCTGCATGCTGAGACTGTAAACTCCATACATTCATACTGTCTATGTTCATTGCTGTTACTTAAGACCCTGTTATAGTTCAAAATAAATTCTTTATTGTTCTTCATTTAAGGGCAAAAATAAATTAAACAAGGCTGATGGTATACTGTTTTCAAACATTATGACACAGTTTTAAATGTGTCACGCTGCTTGAGTGTACTGCTAAATACAACAATAATGGTGTCTGAGAGAGAAAGTTTCATAAACATGTGGCAAAGAGCCGCAGCACATCAAACTGCTTTATATTTGCCATGGACAGACACAGACAAAAAGATTGTGCTTCTTGTCTGGTGTGTGACCTCCAAATTATTCCATGTACAGGTGCGGATACATGTTTACCAGTCGTTTATTCACGTTGCAGATGCTAGTGTTGTTGTGCTGGATGTTTTTCTCCTGTCTGGCTCTAAACTGTGCACATACGAAGCATGTCAAAAAAAGGTGGAGTTCCAGGACACAATTAGTCATGACAGACCTATGGTAAAGGGGTTTAGGAGCCATAACGAACGTCCCCAAAAAGTTCACACTCATGAGCTGTTTCGAACTGACAAAACAAACAAAAAGAACTTCATTTTGGCCAGATTTTGTTTGAAATTATGTCATGTCAGTTCTTTTTTCAATTTTAATTGAAGTATACCAGGGCCTTTACAATAACCTGAGCTCAGTGTGTATGTTGATTAGTCCTTAGACCAGTGAGAGGGGTCTGGATGCAGACCTGGTGCAGTGCAATCTGAGGTGCAGCCAATGCTTTTTAATGCGCTCATCTAACCCCACCCATAACCCTACCCGTCACAGTGACGTCACTCACTCCATTGAGTGCATTGTGTCTGACATTGCATTGCTGAGTGATGCAATCTCAGCTTGCATCATAAAGGCTGCATCCAGATACTATTGAGACCAGTGCGTTTCCCTTGATTTGTCCATAATTACAGTCCTGATGTTTTGTCTTTAGCAACTTTTCTCCTGTTTATTCTGAACTTATTATGCACTTGTACTCTGCATCCAAATTCAGATGAACAGTTTATTTCAGTCTTCCTGCATCAGTAATATTTTTCTTGCTTAACAGCTTGACATCACACAATCTGTAAAGTTAATCTTTCTTATCTAGAGACTTCTTTTATCTTCTTTTCTTTCCTCTTTACCCTAAATGTCATTTATAAGTATAATGATTTGAGACTGTTGGTTCAGGATGTTTACTGAGAATTTATCCCTTGCAAAAATATCACATTCTGGCAAACCCCTGTGCCGAACAAATCTATTTTTTATATGTGAATGAGCATTGGGAACAGTTTGCAGCAAATTTGCGGCAGACAGATGTGGCAAGTCTGTGGTGAACATGAATGCAATACAGGTGCTTCTACTTTTTGGTGCATATTTAAGGATTATATGTATATAGCCAAACCTTCAGTAATCATAACAAAAATACATTTACTAATACAAATCTCAGCATGAAATCAGATACTTCTAAATACTTCTAAAATTATTTGAAAATATTAACATTTAGAAGACAAATCAGTCTTAAATGTTGTCAATGCTATCATTAAATTAACCATTAATACTATAAATTCATTCATTTACTTGTTTTCTCTTCACATATCTACTAAGCATGACTACTCCCCTACAGGTATGAGTTCACTTCTTTGTTGAAATCTGCATCTTTCATTTTCAGATGATCTGAAAATGAATTGAAAAAGAGAGTGAAACGAAACTGTATTATGGGGTGACAGAACATTAAGCATGTGTTATTCATTTCATTGCTCAGACTTTATTAATTTTAACTTAAATGCTGTTGATGTCTTGCCATACAGATCACATGATTCTAAAAGTCCCTCCATGAGTTTGTGATTGGTGAAGCCTGGGCCTTCATGCTGGAACCTCTCAAGAGTTGTTACAAGCCATGTTTTTAAGACTGCCAATGACTTCAGTATCAGGGGCAGGCTTCATTCTCTTTCAGGATCAACTGGTAAATAAATGAGTTTCTAAACAATCTATATATTTATATACAGCTGATACAGAATTTGAGCATGGAATTTCATCTAATCACATCTAACATCATCAACGGGTTGCATATTTACAGACACTGAAAGGAAAACTTTGCTGCTTCTTCAAAGCAAATGTAAAAAATAGGAGAAAAGTGTTACAGATTAAATATGGCACCAAGTGGTATAACAGGTAGATAAGATAGATAGACAGACAGACAGACAGAGAGGCAGTACTTCTTAACCTATTTTCACTTTTGATTTAAAAATATCATTACATGATTCATGTAGATCTGAAGAACTGTGACATTAGTAGTACTTCAGTCTTATTGATTAACATTATGACATAAATTTCATGCTATTTTCATAATTTTGTCATTTATATATTGTATTATGAAGTAAAAGTGCTTTCCCTCACTGAAAGAATCTCACTGCTTTTATGTTGCTGCAAATTTGCCGCAAATTACCCATAAGTTAGCTGCAAATAAATGTTTTTGCAAGGGACTTGCTATTTTCACTGTCAATAGTGTTAGAGTCTAAATATTAGTAGGTACTGTTTGGACCAAACATACATTGCAAATGCATCTTTTTTTGCAGTAAGTACAGTAATGTTATTCACAAAATAAGTGTAAATTGAAGAAATATTATATTTGTAGTCAAGGCAAATAGTGGGCAGAGGTAGGAACATTAGCCATGGCTATTTGCACCTGGCTTTTAAAATACATATATCAATTTATATTTATAAAGCACATTTGAAATGTGGATTTGTACAGTAAGAGTAAATCATTGTATGATGAACTTTGAAGTCAGCAATTTAATGACAACATTTAATCAATTTTCTCCCCTTTCCTTTTTCTGCAGTGTGCAAGTTGTCCTGCCATAAGAAATGTGAGGTAAAGGTAAATATTGGGAATGTTTTTATATTTTTACTGATGCTTTTAATTTAATTACCTTCTCTTTGATGACCTTTTCTAACATGTTAGAAGGGTTAATACTACTTTTTCAGGGATAACTCTACAAGTAAAGTGTTAAACAAAAAGATATCAAGATATCACAACTAGGTGCTTGGCAGCAGCCAGCCATCCCTTCAGAATCTGAACAGCATGTTCCTCATAAGTTGTAAAACAATCTAGGTGAATTTATACTCCGTGATACTCAATAAAAGTGTGAGACAAGCCTGCAATTTACTTTATTTGTCGCAAATAAGCAAAAATTTACTCCATGGTTAAGGTTTGTGTCAATACATTCTGCTGTTGCTATAAATGGCAAAAGTGACAATTGACAATTTTCTATTTATTTTGGTATAGTTCATTTACACAAAAACTGGTGTTTTGGGTACTTTTATATGCAATGAAAATTATATCGCTATTGTCTTGCATAAACTTCAGTTGCATCATGCACATATATACTGCATATTAGTCTGTATATTTTTTAAATATATCTAATATATAATTTACATATTAAATCAAATATATTTTTGGTGCTTAAAATAAAACAATGAAATAATTAATTAATTTGAAAGTCTATGCATCCACAATTTGCAGACTTCAACATCTACTGACATTAGTGCACTAGTTTACTGTCTTTAGTTCACTAGTTGAGTTAACTAAGTTAGCAGCATAACAAAAACAACACTGTGCTGCACACCACAAACACTTTGGATTGTTTATGGAAATTATTTTTGGCCACAGTATCCTTTACTGTTTATATCTAGAGCTAAAGTGCTTTTTTCAAAGACTTTCCACTCCAAGTCTCTCATTGCTTCTCTCCCTGATTTAAGACGTAAAGCAACACCAGAGCTGCAGGTGATGTGGGTATTTTAACAACTCTGGCAGAAACACTGTAAGCAGCAAAACAGATTGATACTATTTCCAAAATACAGCTTAAAATGCAGTCAGGTGCAATAATTTTTTTCTCATGCAATTGAACCTTTTTCTAATTGTTTCAATAAACCAGATTTGCAGTGTTTTTCATCTATATTAGAGAGTATTGCATTTACTCTGAATGTAACAGAATTTCATAATGTAAAATATAGATTAACAAAATGAAATAAAAACATATATACATAAGCATATATATATTAGCGCTGGTAAAATAATAATCACACTAAATCACATCCAAAATAAAAGTTTGTTTTGACTTAAAATGTGTGTGTATTGTGTATATTTATTATGTATACATAAATACACACATACGTGCATACATTTGAGAACATGTTTATTTATATTTAGATACAAAATATAAATACATATGATATAAAGTATGTATAAATTTAAATATCTATGTGACAACATAGCATAACGTTTCTTTTTTTGTACAGCAAACTTTTATTATGTATGCTTTTAATTGTGATTACTCTTTGCCCAGCACTAATATATATTGCTGTAGTTTTTATAGAAGAATTGTTGGAGTAAAGTTGAATAACACAAAAATATGAACATTACATTTGATCCCTAGATTGTTTTAATAATGCCACATTATAAAATCTTATGTTTTGCTACCTACCAGAGAGAAGACCTTTTTCCCTCTACAGTTACATTGCATGTTTAAAAGCTAGCTACCTGTAATTGTACAACTAGCTAGTGTTAATTAGTTTGTTATATGGCAACATGACAGTGGATATTAAAGTGCCTCTTTAATATTAAAGTGTGAATTTAAAGTAATATATTTCCTGTATCTTTAATTTTTAAGTATTTCAAGTAGTGCATGAACGCTTATGTTTAAAAAAAATATATATTATTTTATTTTTTTTGATGAATTAATATGCAAATAAACATACTAAACATAATTGTAATATAAATAAAAAAATGCTGATAAATAATAACAACAGGAAGGTTTGCTTTAATGATCAGACATTATATTTATTCACAATAAAAGAAAAATAAATTATTCCATGCAGAGAGATGCTAATTATGACAGTTTAAGCTTGTATGAGAAGAAAAATACTAATTCTACCCCTTTATAACTCTACTAGCAACTTCTATTTTATGTATCAACCTAATTAAAATGAATAATATTATTTCAATATCTTAAATGATATATAAATAGATTATGTATAAAGACTTGTCAAATTAAACAGAGCAGTTTTAAATAGGAATATTAGAAATATTACATAAAATCAGAATTGATATTTCGTCTATTTACACTTACAGTAATTTAAGTCTCTTTTTATACAGAATGCAACACAGTTTGGATTTATGGGTGAGAAAAAATAATATGTAAATCTTAGAGTCTATATATATATATATATATATATATATATATATATATATATATATATATATATATATATTTATGATTAATGGATTGGACCATTTGAAGTATTTGAAGCAGTTTGAGGCCCAAGTTTGTTCCATTGTCACATGTACTGTTAAGAATGACAAGCTCATAGCCAGCAGGTGTTGGATACAGAGAAAGGGAGGGGTGCTCTTATTAGACAGATGGCCCTATGAAGAAAGCAGGACCACCAGAAAAACATGAAAGAGGAAAAGAATACTTGGGAGATGAGTATTGTAAATTACAGTAGAACTAGATGTGATGTATGTACAGTATTATAAAGGGTTTTTGTGTGCATGTGTGCTTTTGATTGTTTGCCTGATTGTTATTTGGAAGAAGCCTATTTTTAAGTGTGAATCTGAAAGCTTCTGTCTGCAACATTCTAGACATTCTAGAGTCCATAATGACACAATAATGTTTACTTTAGTAACTATATATTCAATGCCAGGGACATAACCCATTCTCTTTTGTCCTATGAAAAGACATGGCTATTCCATGCTATTTGTGACTTATAATTTAATTTTCATTTAATTAAACAATTTTACTTATTCAGTTGGTGGAAAATCACTAATGTAAAATCAGCCAACAGTATTAAAAGTATGGAACAATATGTTTTTTAATTATTGGCATTCATGTTAATGCAGCACAAAATTATTTTTGAATCTAAATTGTCTTGTACTGGATACTATACTTAAGTTTTTACACTTTAAATAGATCCCCTTAGGTAACCTATTATTTAAAAAAGGAAACATTTCATTCATTTTCTTTTTCGGCTTAGTCCCTTTATCGATCTGGGGTCACCACAGCGAATGAATCGTGAACTTATCCAGCACATGTTTTACGCAGCGGATGCCCTTCCAGCCGCATACCATCACTGGGAAACATCCATACACATTCAATAACACACATACACTACGGACAATTTAGCTTACCCAATTCACCTATACCACATGTCTTTGGACTTGTGGGGGAAACCAGAGCAACCGGAGGAAACTCACGCGAACACGGGGAGAACATGCAAACTCCACACAGAAACGCCAACTGACCCAGCCGGGGCTCGAACCAGCGACCTTCTTGCTGTGAGACGCTTGTGCTGCCCACTGTGCCACTGTGCTGCCCCTTAATGATTTTAATAAACGTTAATTATTTGTTTTATTATAGCTGCAATAAAACCTTGTGATGAACCCACTCCTGCACATTCTGCAAAAAAAATTTTATAATATATAAAATTATATATATAATTTTATAAATAAATATTACATTTACCTAAATATTCAATATTTTGATAAATATCCACACAAACCTTCTGTACTGTATAAACACAGACATTGTTTTCATTGTTTTTCATATATTTCTCTTAAATTTTTTTGGACATTTTAGAGTTCTTGTTTTTATGTGTCTGGCTCAACATACTTGACCCTCTAGCTTCTCTCCATTGAGACCACTCTCTCTCTCTCTCTCTCTCTCAGGTAGTTAGCATTTAGCATCATTCCTAAACAATCAACAAAACTATCAAAATTTGTGTGCACGTTATACTGTGCCTATGAGAAGGCATTGATGCAGATGTGTGGGTGTGTCAATTCCCAAAGCTTGTTAAAATATCTAGGATCTGAATTTGCAGAAAAAGGCATATATACATTCTATACCACAATGATATTTTTTCAGGATCTTCAAGAGCAGCCAGCTTAGGTGGGAGTTATTTTGTCAATTATGCAATCTTGGATTGACATCTGCGTTGATCCTGGAACATCACTCCTGTTCGAAAATGTAAACCATACCTAATCAATACTCCTAAACCTAATCTTAACTGTTAATTTTTCACAAAATCAGAGGTGAATAATAGGTACTGTGATGTAGAAGTACACATTCGGGCCTATTCACATTTTCTTAACTACAAAAAAAATTGTAACTATGTCAAGTGCCATACATCAAAGTATTAGTATTCTGTCAGATAAAACAAATAGATGGTAACACATTATTTGAGTGGTCCCCCAAAAAGCAATCTACTGGCTATGAGTAATTTTATCTCCTAACTATAACAGTCTGCTACTGTATGGGGGTTATCATAGCTGCTGGTTTATTGGTGGTTCTCTAACCTGCTGGTTTTTGCTGAAATAGAGCTTGTTAATGTTGGTATTCGCTTGTTAAGTCTGGCATTACATGTCAGACTTTCTGGGTCCAAAAAAAACAGGCTGATCTCACGAGAAAATGTAAGTATTTTACGTTTTGTAAGTTTAGTGGCTAATTCGTACGAATTCGTACGAGTTCAGTCATACGAAATTGTACGATTTTAAAAAGGAGGCATGGCACCTAACCCAACCCCTAAACCCAACCGTCATTGGGGGATGAGCAAATCATACTAAATTGTATGAATTAGATTGTATGAATTCATACGAATAAGCCACTAAATCAAAAAGTTAAGAATTGCCGTGAGATTGTGTTGAATATACAGATGTCAATATTGAACAAAAATGGTACTAATATACATTCATTCATTTTCTTTTCGGCTTAGTCCCTTTAGTAATCTGGAGTCTCCACAGCGGAATGAACCACCAACTAATCCAGCACATGTTTTATGCAGCAGATGCCCTTCCAGCCGCAACCCATCTCTGGGAAACATGCATACATACTCAACGGACAATTTAGCTTTCCCAATTCACCTGTACTGCATGTCTTTGGACTGTGGGGGAAACCGGAGTACCCGGAGGAAACCCACGTGAACGCAGGGAGACCATGCAAACTCCACACAGAAACGCCAACTGACCCAGCCGAGTATACACTTACTAATATACACTCACAGTATAATTTTATACTATTGAAAATTACAAGGTGACAGGGTGGCTCAGTCTCCTCACAGCAAGAAGATCACTGGTTCAAGTCACAGCTGGGTCAGTTCTGTGTGGAGTTTGCATTTTCTCCCCGTGACCGCTTGGGTTTCCTCTGGGTGCTCCGGTTTCCCCCACAGTCCAAAGGCATGCGCTATAGGTGAATTGGGTAAACTAAAGTGTACAATATGTGTGTGCATGTAAGAGTGTGTGGGTGTTTCCCAGTACTGGGTTGCAGCTGAAAGGGCATCCGCTATGTAAAACATATGCTGGATAAGTTGGCGGTTCATTCCGCTGTCGCGACCCCTGATAAATAAAGGGACTAAGCAGAATGAATGAAAACGACAATATCATAATGTTTATATTTGTGCCTAATCTCAGATTGTCAAACAGTGATTCATCTTTTATAAATCATTCAAATGTTGGTGTCTAGAACACAGCAAGTACAGACTCTGTACACAATGATTTTATAAGAGATTTGCTTTAATGTGTGATATGACTAAACAGCAGTCATTAAGAGCTATTGAGAAAGTTTAATCAGTTCAGGTGGTTGATGGTTGGGGGTTTAGAACAGGAAACAGTATCCCATATGTCAAGGCTTAACAAGTGGATAGTGTTTGTCTAGCTGCTGGTCTAAAATAGTCATGCTGTTTTCAAAGAAAACAGTGCTGGTGAAGGTTTACCAGATTGCTGGTTGAGTAAGCTAGTTTTATGTATCAAAAAATGTGTCTTGATAAACATTTTTGGTGTTTTTTCATTTAATGATATAAAATCGGTCGAGTCGCCAAAGTAAATTCATCCATCATTTGTCATCTGTCATTCGACTCAAAGCAAATATTGTCAAGATGTCAAGCCAATATCCATGAGAAACCATGTAATAAGCTAGCTAAATTTGGCCATGGCAATATATCAAGGCTAACTTAATAGAGAAATGACTGGAGGTTAATAATATGTCCTTCTCATACATAAATTTATTCTGATTATAATGTTACTTAAAACTTTAAAAAAAAAAAAAAAAAAAAAAAAAACATGCACATTGGGTCTTAACCTGTTCTTGCGATAAAATATTGGCATTCTTAAGAAGACCATGCATGAAGTTTTGTGAGCTGATTATGGAAAATTTGTTAACTAAGATTATCCATGGAAACACTAATCATCATAATGGTTACTTCAAGATTTTGTTGTTGTTTTACCAACTATGAACATTGTGCATGTCTCTCCAATAAAACAATAAAAGCCTAATTTGACACATTAGTTAATACAAGCTTTGGCAGAAACGATTGTTTGAAGGTTTGCCAATAATTCATCATTGCTGGCATAATATATTACATACTGGGACCAATATAAGATGCTGTTTGCTGGTTTTCTGGAACCCAACATAGGGTGATGATCTTTTAATTTTATGGTTCACTAGTTTTAGATGGTTTTTCTAGTTGCTACTGTCCATATTTATAATCCCAGACTACTTTGTGCAAAAACTCACACTGAAGCAGTGTTACAATAAGATAAATAATGTACAGTACACAAGCTCATTTTAATGTATTTATATTCCAAGTATTTAAAACGGGATTTTTAAGTCCTTGAAACATTTCACCTGTTGAATTTTGCTTAATATTTAGGGTATTAGGGTATAAAAAAAACCTCAATTTTAATTTACTAATTACCCTCAAGTTGTTCCAAACCTTTATGAGTTTCCTTTTTCTGTTTGACACAAAATACAGATCTGTAACCATTAACCTCCATAGCAGGAAATACAAATACTATGGAAGTCAATTGTTATAGGTTTACAACATGTTTTCAAAACATCTTTTGTATTCAACAAAAAAAGAAAATAAATGGTTTGTGGCAAGTGAAGGTTGAGTAAATGATGATAGAATGTCTAGTTGTGGGTGAACTATCTCTTTGAGTTAACATGTATTATTGATATAATCATCACAAAAACAAACATAAAAATCCTTGTCCCCAAACAAACCGAACAAGCTCAATGTATTTAAAAACAGCCTACTATTAAAATCAGCTCAACAAACACTATACCAGAACTAACCAGCCTAAAACAGTTAAATTTGCCATGTACTTGTAGACATGATTAACATGATGGGGCAGGGTTTTTTTATATATATATATCTGTTTTATGATATTCCTGCATGTAACAATTTTAAACTAAGCTGAGCATTAATTCTAAATCTAAGATAATAATGTTCTACTTTCCATTCAGATGATTTTCTCACCCAGTTCTATCTGTTTTGTCATGTGGTCAAGAATTCAGTTTGACAGTCATTCACAGGCCTCACTGGGATTCTGGTCTGTGGTAAATGACCCTTCACTCAGCCCCACAGACATCAGCAAACAGTCTGTGCAAGAGATGCCCCAGGAGACCTTTTACAGTGACCCTCTATGGGAAAATGTTGCACATCTGCTTTTATTATCCCAGGCCTGTGCTGTACCTCTGCCAATCTGTGCTGTATCATTGAATCCACTAGTTCACTCAGTGATGCTTGGTTCTGCCACCTTCTCTCTGTGACCATGGGGATAGTACACATTTTCTTTCAGCCACATTTAGCAACTTAAATTAGTTGTTCATGCATTTTACAGAAGAGTGTTACATGATTGTATTATGCTGAGGCAAAACATAATCACAGTGGATTTTTTTTGTTAATTCCTCTATTAAGAGAAGCTGTAATTCATTTTTCTGATTGGTTGACTGTGAATTATAACTGTTTTCGGTGATGATGCAGAGAGGTGCTTTAGTAATGCCACTCTCAGCAGGGGATTCATGATGGTGTGCTCTAAAGTCTAAAAATAAATATTCTCTCTTGTGAATGACCTGTAAATAGCAAGCCATATCTACACATGCTTACAGCATCAAAGGGACACCAATTTAAATGACACTACCGAACTTCTGTTGACATGTGACTGGACATGTTTAGCAAATTTAGAAATCTGATACAAAGCTAAACATTATGAAAATTATAAGCAGCTTTTTGAGCGACTAGTAGAAATAAAGATTATGTTAACGGAGCTCACACATCAGCTGTTCAGGTTCCAGTTAAATTTTGCTGCTCATTATAATTTTTTTTCAAGGACATGCACAGTATAATGGTAACTGGAAAATATATATGTTCAGAAAATATATATCTATATCAGATCATTATTAGAGTTAAGATCATTATTAGAGATAAGACAACTGGTTAGACTATAAACATTTAGTTCATTTGGTTCACATTTTAGACGTGTTTTAGTAGAATGATAGTGGACAGATGGCGTAACCATAGCAAAACTTATGCATGTTAAAACTAAAATGTATTAGTGTAAATGGGGCCTAAGGCCCTTCTCCCCTGATCACTCAGCTTAGATGGCCGGCCAGCTCTAGGAAGAGTCCTGGTGGTTCCAAACATCTTCCACTTATGGAAGATGGAGGCCACTGTGCTCATTGGAACTTTCAGAGCAGCATACATTTTTTCTGTAACCTTCCCCAGCCTTATGCCTCGAGACAATCCTATCTCGGAGGTCTACAGACAATTCCTTTGTCTTCATGCTTGGTTTGTGCTTTGACATGCTGTCAACCCTGGAACCTTATATAGACAGGTGTATGCCTTTTCAAATAATGTCCAATCAACTGAATTTACCATAGGTGAACTCCAATTAAGCTGCTGAAACATCTCAAGAATGATCAGTGGAAACAGAATGTACCTGAGCTCAATTTAGAGCTGCACGGCAAAGGCTGTGAATACTTATGTACATGTGATTTTTCAGTTTTTTATTTTTAATAAATTTGCAACAATTTCAAAAATATTTTTTTTCACATTGTCATTATGGGGTATTGTGTGTAGGATTTTGAGGAAATACATTTATTTAATCCATTTTGAAATATGGCTGTAACATAAAAAATGTGGAAAAAGTGAAAAGCAATGAATACTTTCCGGATACACTGTGTTGTAAAGAATGGTTATCTTGGTTAATGCTCTAGAACTGCTGCAGGTTATGGAACAAAACTTGATGAGAGTTTGTTACTTTTTACACTAAACAAAACTAATTTCTAGTGCATTATCATTTTCTAACCCATGATGTAAAAAAATAATCCAAGGTGCACTTTAGTCTGAAAACAAAGAAGCTGTTCATTAGTTGTTCATCATTCTGCATGAACACAGCCCTTTCATTTTGAATGAGGAAAATGCAAATACAAAATTATTGGTAAAATGATTACACAATTTCAGTAACTTAAATTTACTTCTAGCACATGATGCTTTCTTACACTGTTCAGCTTCAGCTTTCAAAGCTCAAGTGAGTCAGTCCACAACTATGCCAGGATTATTAGACACACCAGATTCTTTTGCAGTTTTCTTTTTCAAAAACATTTGTAGCAGAATTGTAATATCTTTAATAACTATGAACTTTCCCATAATGTAAACAGCCAGGGAGGAAAAGACAACAGCTAAACAAAGGGTGTGGTACAGGAAACAAAAATGCATTAAACACAAAACAAACAGAGTCTTAGTTGTGTGACATGTGATGCGTAACATGAATGATAAACATTTACAATTATGCAAGGACATTATGTTTTGAAACTGGTAGCAATCACCTTAATGTAGCTGTTCTTTTTTACTGTGCATTTTAACTTCCACTGTATCACCTAATTTAGTCTATATTCAAGACAAGGTGAGCAAGCTGTTTTGAGTCTGAATTGAACTTGAGCTTTAATGGAATTAATTCAAAAGATTCAGTCAATTAACGGTAAAAATAACGTCTGCCAATACCAGTGAACAGGACACATTCAATATTTAATATTTTTAAAACGTATGTGAAACCTTTGGGTTTGCATTAGTAGTTTGTTTGGTGGGTATTTTTCAAACCCACCACTGCATGTTTTTTGGGTTTCCTTATGCACCTTATTTGCTTTTTTTATACCAATTGCAAAACTTGGTTGGGTAATGTCTACCATGGAGACGTCTAAATTACAGAAGTTTCTCAAAGTATAAATTTAAGTGGTGAAAATTTTGCAATAATCTCTCATGTTGTGTGCAACACTATGTGGAGCAAATTGGGAAGTGTGAAATTCACTAAAATAAAGAAGATCTGCCTCCTGCAATTTATACTGTTGCAGGGGACTCTGCTGTCTAACTTAGTGCTGTTCTCAGATCCAGCAGTATACAGCATAACACACATGAGTATTAAATATTAACAATGTCTTTTACGTTTTAAGTCTTTCAAGTTAGGTTTCAAATGTGTTTACCTTCGATTTTTTCACTAACTTCTAGAAGTGATTTCCTACAAATATATTTTGATTAATTTGCATTGAGAAATCTTTCTGTTAAATCGTGCTATTTGAAAGTAGGTCTTTTAGTCTACATCAAGTTAACAAATCTAATAATGTACCTCTGTTAGCATTTAACCAAAAGACAAGGTGGAGCAAATAAAGGAAATATACAGTATGTGCTATATTTAGTGTTGTGTTTTTCCCCCTCTCCTCTTTTCATTTGCAGGTAGCCACAGCCTGTGAATTGACAACAACTAATCCTAACCAGAATCAGGTAAGCTCTTTGTTAATTTATATATAGATAGTAAAACTTGTACCTGTTAAAGAGATAGTTAACCTAAAACATAAATTCGGTCATCATTTACTCAGCCTTCACTTATTAAAACCTGTTTGGCTTGCTTGCTTCTATTAAACACAAAAAACGATAATCTGAAAAAAGATGGAAACATGTAACCATTGATTTCCATAGTATTTATTTTCATATATTTAATTCAGGGGTTACAGGTGTTCAGCTTTCTTCAAAATATCTTCTTTAGCATTCAACATAATGAGGAAACTCATAAACATTGGCACCACTTTTCATTTTGGATGAACTATCTCTATAAGGATCAAGTCTCAATTCCAAGAAATTAACTATTACTTTTTAAAAAGCAATAAAACCTGCAGCTGTGTAAAATGAAATGCCCTTGTTGTTTGTTTGTTTGTTTGTTTGTTTGTTTGTTTGTTTGTTTGTTTGTTTGTTTGTTTGTTTGTCAACCTTTATTAGCAGGCATCAACGAAATCACCCAATATGGACTCAAAACGAAGGCCATCCAGGTATGCTAATTTATACTGCTATCTTATACTGTATATAATTGAATTTTATTGGATGTCGGCAATAAGTTGGATTTATATGTATTAGCGGTAACACTTTATTTTGATGGTCCATTTGAGTATTAGTAGACTGTAGACTGTCTGCTTAATATTTGTTGATACTGCTCCTTCAACAGACATTTTACTGACTATAAGAAACTTTGCAAGTACATGTCAACTAACACTAACCCTAACCCCAACCCTAACCCCAACCTAACAGTCTACTTATAATCTAATAAGAATTAGTTGGCATGTAGATGCAATGTAACTTAAATTCAACAACCAGACCATCAAAATAAATTGTGACCTAATGATTTTACCCATGTGTTTGGTCTGTATTTTATGCAATACTGTACGGTATGTCTAATATCAGAATTAACTCCCTATGGCTTGTCTTTAGTCTTTTAACCTAAAAAAATTACTTGATAAACTTAACTGTAAATCAGGAGCATTTATATTATAAATTAGCTCATCTCCCTTTTTTATACTGTTATTTCTCTTCCTTCTTAGGCGCTTGAGCATTATGCAAACATTGGAAGAAAGTAATGAGGTGGACCTTCTCTATATCACAGAGCGCATCATTGCTCTGTCCTTCCCAGGTGGAACAGAGGAGAACAAATACAGTGTACACCTGAGGGAGGTGACCAGCATGCTCCGTTCCAAACACCAACAGCACTATCTAGTAAGGACCCTCCAAACCTCTGGAAAATTGACAGTCTCAGAAAGCGTGATGAAAAATTCTTCTACTACATTCTTTCTGGTTCTTTCTCTTGTCAAATGCTAAATGCTAAACATGTTAAATGCTAAGGAAAAAAAAGAAAGAAAGAAATCCTTAGTTAATGCTAGGTATACACACATACTGTATACAGTTTTGCACCTTGATTTAATTAAACCCTCTACTGCACGGTGTCATCATATGGCAACATGATACTTATGTTCATTTCCCTGCCACTGTTTCTTCTTAAAGACCAACATAATTTTTTTTGTTGGAAAGAGAAGACCTTAGAGTAGCCAATGATGTGCTTTGGTTAAGTCACATGATATGCAGTGTTTTTCTGTACCGGGATTTCTAACAGACTGGCATATATTGTTAGTAGTTACTGAATGCAAATGTAAACGTCAATGAAAAAAATCATCAAATCATGTCAGATCCACAAAAAATCTGAAGCATCACCTCCAGTAAGTTATGATGACATATTCACAACAATTTTTTTTTTTTTAATCAAATTAGTTTCTTGTAAATCGATCAAATATTTGTGCTACCAAATGGCAACACTGTGCAACAGTGGAACGTGCAATATTGCAATGGGTTAGCTAGCTAGCAAGGTCAGCTGTGAACTTTTAAGTTGTAACAATAACAACATGAAAGCTAGTAATATCATGTTGATTAGTTGTATGTTAATGACATTTGAATTATGGATAAAATCTAGTTTTAATAATAATACTACTTTTGAATAGATATGAATACAGGGAACAGTGTATTAGTGAGCACCACCATGTTCTATGGTAAGAGAAAGAAGAAAAGGACAAAACTGCAGATGAAAGTGAGGATAAGATGGGTTTTAGTGACTATGAGAATGATGCAGACTGGACATTTGATAGAGACAGTTCAGTTAAGTTAGCTCAGAGGCAGATAAGACAGGTATAGTATATAGTATTTCAAACAACAAAATTATTAATTTTAAGGAAATATTTAAATTTGAAATTTCTAAGTTAGATCCACTGTTGGATGTTGTTGCCATATGGCAACATTTCATAAAGTACCTTAAAAATATTTTTTTTCCAAAAAAATTTTTTACAGCACTTAAAGTTAATCCATTTTAAGAAAAGAAAAACAGTTAAAAAATGTTTTAATAGATTTATCATAATGCGTGTGGTAGAGGGTTAATTTAATTTATTTTATTATAAAGCACAAATCAAAGCAACGCAAGTTGACCAAAGACAGAAGGTAGACAAAAGAGTAAATAAAAACTAAATAATGCATTTAAATTTAAAGTGTTAGATAATACCAACTATTGTAATAAGTTAAAGCAAGAGTAAGAATGTGACTTTAAGCTTAAGTGGCATTTTGAACCATTTGAAGCCATTACATGAAAGTATAGGGTATTACAGTAGCAATACAGTAGTGTGATTAAACAAAGACATGTTAAACTCTTTCAAGATCTTTAAAACACAGAAAGATTTTAACATTTGAAAGACGTTTCAGGTGGATAAATCAAGACTTTACTAATAATTTTCACTTTTGGCTTTATGTAAGAATTTAAAAGACCATAGATAAATTTGGTTTACCACCCCAGTGATGGCCATTTGTTTTTTGAATGGTGCAGTTTTGATTTAATCACCTTTTTATGACTAGTTTTCTGAAAATTAAAAAAAATAAAATAAATGTAGTAAAAATGAACTAATGCTTCTTAAAATCAACTAAGAAGCAAATCTGTGCTCTTTCATCGCATAGACAATACTAGAGAAGCACTGATAGCTAATACAAGTTGAAATATTTAACTGATAAAATTTGAACCTGAGTTCAAAGTGTCTGAGTCTTGGTGTGGGTAGTGTGTTTTGACTGGAAATGTCATAGATGACAACCGATGCTAGAGCCAGCATGTTTTCAATGGGATGGCCAAGCATAGGCCAGTTTAGTTCCTACAGCATAACTGTATAAAAACATATTTAATATATATTTAATTGTAACTGGGATGGTAAATATATCAAGTGATACTGAGTGACGTTGACTATTTTTAATAAATTAATCCTCAACTCCAAGCATATTAATAGAAATGAAGTTCAAGTGCAGTTAAAAAGCAGCTATCATGCACATCTTTTGAAAGCTGTTTGGACAGAAATGTGTATGTCACAGTTTGGACAGAATTGTGTGTCACATTCCTATTGGAGCAATATAAACACAACAATTCTTTTTTAAATTTCCTGATGTTAAAATACGATTTTGAGGGCCACAGCACACCGACATAGCAGTGCAGTTTTCCCCGGCCACCAATATTAATTGATCGGCATTTATTACCATGTCTCAGTATTGGCATGTATAATCATGTCCACAATACAGGATTTGCAAAGAAACTGGGATTAAAAGATCTGCTCCAACTCTATTTGATCAAACTCAAGGAGCAGTAAGTTGTACACTTTGTATTTTTACAGCATTTTGAACTATACACCACTATACACTAATCACCACAGCTGCATAGTGTACACACCTATAAATAAGGATACTTCAATCACACAACAGGAGTCCAGGTTTGTGGACATTAAATCAGGTTTATTTTCTACAGTAATTTAGTTAAAATAAATCTCTATACAGAAGCATATTTATCTGTTAGGTAGGCATCCTATTATATTTGCCGCAAGTAGATGAGCAAAAACAGCACAACATGTTAACCCCCAGGCGTCGAGGACCACGTACAACGTGTTTTGAGGTATTATCTCCTGATAACACCGAAATGAACTTAAATTACACTTTCAGTTTTGATCATACAGACAGGAGCAATAAATTAATCGAATCTGTTAGGTGTCTACTTTTTTTGTATACACTCACAATAACAACAAACGCGTGCTTTTGCAAAATAAGGAGAACAAACAGGCATTCTGTAGGCATTCTTTCCTTTCTATCTCCCTGAACTGTTTTTAGAAACACGTCAGTAAAATCCACTGAAACTCCGCAAAAACAAAACATACAGACATGAGACATATATCTATAGAAAGCTTGAAGTGTCTACTTTTAAATGCAGTGAGCTTAGGCTGGTTGGCTGGTTTTAGCTAGTCGACCAGCCTGGTTTTAGAGGGGTTTTGGCCATTTTCAGGCTGGTTTCCAGCCTTTTCCAGCCTGGTTTCAGCTGGTCAGGTTGGAAAATGACCAGCTAAATCCAGCTAAAACCAGCTTGACCAGCCTGACATAGCTGGTTTTGATTAGGCTCCTAGCCTGGCTGGGCTGGTCAAGCTGGTTTTAGCTGGTCATCTCCCAGCCTAACCAGCTAAGACCAGGCTGGAAATGACTGGAAACCAGCCTGGAAGTGGCCAAAACCCCTCTAAAACCAGCCTGGTTGACCAGCTAAAACCAGCCAAGCTGCCTAGGCTGGTTTAAGCTGTTTTTTTTTTAGTAGGGGTTGCTTCGTAATCCATAGAATTCTCCCGGCAGAGCGTGCATCACTCCGGCTCTTCCCATGTCCACCATTTTAAAAAAACAATGACGAAAGCTGCCCCATGCCCCAAAACAAAGACAGCATGCTGGCTAGAAAGCAAACACCCCCACAAACAAATGCAGTGCGCTAGAAAGGTGGTTTTATTTTTATTATTTTTTCCCATTTTAAAAATTGATATTTTTATCAATTTCTCAGTGAATATAAGCAATGTATTTTGGTGCCTTTAAACAAAACAGATTTCCTAAACAGATATATTTATTAAAATAATATTTTAGTCACCAAACATACTTAGAAAGATAATACAATTAAATTCAAGGAAAATATTACAAAAAAGAAATTCAGCTTCTCTTGATTTTTCCTCTTTTTAAAATTTGTATTTAATATTTTTTCTATAACATATAAATTTGAGTGGTCTAGTTTTTGGACCGTTATCGTAAGTTATTTTGTTAGATGAGCTCCAGATTTGGCTTTCATACTGACGAATGTACATGCACAAATATAATATTGTATAGCTTCCTATTAAAAATATGAATTTAAATGCACGTGTGAGCATGATTGTTGTAACAGCATTTGTGTGGGGCTCATTTATCTTACTATGTTATTTGTGATTTTCATCCACCCTGGTTATCCTTCTATGGAGTGAAATGCTCCAAAGATGGGCAGGGAGAACGATACGGTTACTAAAGTAACCCTTCGTTCCCCGAGGGGGGGAACGGAAAATGCTATGTGGAAACTTCCACTATGGGGATTTCGTCAGAAACCAATCATCTGAAAGAGTATAAAAACGGGCCAATGAAATGCCAATGAGTTGGCAGCGTCAGCCTGCACAGCTGGTGTCAATGACAATCAGTCATGCTATAAAGACGCAGCCAGTGCCATGCTCGACATCCTTTTCTAGCTGAAGAGACTTTCACGCTCAACAGCTAAGGGACAATCGTTGTGGCGAAGGAACATAGCATTTCCGTTCCCCCCCTCTGGGAACGAAGGGTTACTTTAGTAACCGTAGCGTTCCCCTTCGGATGGGGAACTCCAATGCTATGTGGAAACTTCCACTATGGGGAAATCTATGGAAAACGCCACAACGAAAGAACCTTACTGCGTCCCTGGCGAAGGGTGTGCCAGGCAGTAGAGCGAGCGCACCTACAACGCCCCGAGACACAGTCTTCCAACGTGTCCCCTGGCCCTCACTTACCTGTTCAGAAACATTATATTTTATTATATTAAGATACAGTTATATTGCGGGGAGTCGCAATAACCCAGAAAAATAGGTTTTGATACGACAGTACGTTGGGAAAGCGTTCAGTCCCGATAGGGAGGACGCTGCGGAGCTCACCTGTTACCCAGAGGGGAGACCTAGTGACAACCTATGGACTAGCCCAGAGATGGGGAGTCCGTGCATAAGGATGGTTAGCGGGGAGGGAAGACACGAGCCTGCCCTAGAAGGGGGGACTATACCGTGGCTGAGAGAACGTATGGGATCACCAGCGGGGATCACGCATAGCAGGCACCTATACCCAGAACGCGGGCTGACCAGCGGGCATGCCGGCAACGTAACGGGCCAACACCTGACTCCTCCGCTGAGTCAGGTGCTGGGGGCCTGGGAGGAACTCTGCAGGGTTCACCAAAGAAATGGGGAACTAAACTGACAAAGCTGAAAAAGCGCACGTATCTCCAGGAGAGTGGCGCAGCAAGCGTGTTTCGACACCTCAACCGAATCGTTTCCTCTATCACCAAGGGTTACCTAATACCCTTGAGGAAACCGGCTCTACTCGCAGATAGTAACCTTGCAAATGTATTGGGTGTCACCCAACCCGTAGCTCTACAATGTTTGTCAGAGAGGCGCCACGTGCTAACGCCCAGGAGGATGCGATGCTCCGTGTGGAGTGCGCTCTCACCCCCGGGGGACACAGCTCACCCTGGCTCAAAAGCGAGGGAGATGGCATCCACTATCCAGTGGGTCAACCTCCGTTTAGATACGGCACTTCCCATCTGCCGACCACTGTAACGGACAAAGAGCTGGTCAGAGGATCTAAGGCTCTGAGTGTGGTCCACATATATTCACAAAGCGCGAACAGGACACAACAATGAAAGGGCTGGGTCTGCCTTCTCCGCGGGCAGCGCTTGCAGGCTCACTACCTGATCCTTAAACAGCGTGGTTGGAACCTTGGGCACATAGCCGGGCCGGGGTCTCAGGATAATGTGAGAGTAGGCCGGCCCGAATTCTAGGCACGAGTCACTGACCAAAAATGCCTCCAGGTACCCAACCCTCTTAACCGATGCCAACGCGACCAGCAGAGCTGTCTTCAAGGACAGAAATCTCAAGGATACTGAGTCGAGTGGTTCGAAGGGATCCCCACGTAGGCTCGTAGCACTACCGCGAGATCTCAAGAGGGTATGAGAGGGGGGCGGGGTGGAAACATCCGCCTCGCACCTCTGAGGAGCTGGATGATGAGGTTATGCCTCCCCACGGTGCCGCCATCCACGCATCATGATGAGCGGAGATGGTGGCCACGTAAACCCTCAGTGTGGAGCGCGACAGCCTTCGCTCCACCTGTCCTGAAGGAAAGAAAGCACAACACTGATCTGGCAAGATCGGGGGTCTTCTCGGCGAGAAGCACCCACTCAGTGAATAGACTCCACTCCAGGGTGCACTAGCCTGAGTGATGGTATTAACCACCGCCAACGGTAGGTTACCTAAGTCTTCCTCGTCGCGTCTTATGGACCCCACGTGGAGGTTCCACAGAACTAAGCGAGGGTGCCAGATGGTGCCCTGTCCCTGAGAGAGTAGGTCCTCTCTCAAAGGGACTCGCCAGGGGGGGCGTCGCGAGGAGGGAGAGTTCTGATATCCAGGTCCGGTTGGGCCAGGGGCGCAACTAGCAAGACCTGCCCCTCGTCCTCCCTGATCTTGCACAGAAACTGCGCGAGTAGGCTCACTGGGGGAAGTGCATACTTACGCATGCCTCGAGACTCGGGGTGGAGTCGCCATTCTCCCGGGGAAGGAGCTGCCGTGAGAGCCCGTTGGCCGCACGGTTGAGCCCATCCGGGGTGTGAATAGCAAGCAGCGACTTCAGCCGCGTATGACTTCAGAGGAGCAGACGGCGAGCGAGCTGAGACATGCAGCAGGAGCGTATACCCCCCATCCGGATGGAATACGCTACCGCGGCCATGCTGTCCGTCCTGAACAGCACGTTTTGCCCCCTCAGCATCGGTAAAAAGCGATGCAAAGCGAGAAACACTGCCAACAGCTCTAGGCAGTTTGATATGCCAATGCAGCTGGGTTCCCCTCCACAGGTCCGCAGCAGCATGCCCGCTACACACGGCTCCCCCACCCCATACTGGAGGCATCTGCCGAAACGACAGCCTGCCTGGACGCCTGACCTGTAGTGGTCTCATATGGAGCAATCCGAGCGGCGTGGCCGCGGCTGCGGATGCCATATGCTCCAAGAGCCTCTGAAATAATTTCAGGGGGACCACTTTTTTCCTGTCGAACTCTCTCAGACAGTTCAGCATTACCTCTATCTATTACCTCTTATCTCATGAGAGCGTGCCTCCATAGTGATCAAGTCCAGCTCCAACCCGAGAAAGGAGATGCTCTGCACAAGGGCGAGCTTGCTCTTTTCTCGGTTTACCTGGCGGTCCGTTTTACCGAACTTAGCAGCGCCCTGGGCGGGGGACGCTGGTTGCCTGTGCGATGCTCGGCGCAGCCACGTGGCCGGAGGCGCAGGCGGGGGCGGCGAAGCAAAGCTGCAGGCGGGCGTCCTCGGCGAAAAAGCAGTGGATGTGGATGGCTCGGCGGGGGGGAGCGGTCATACAATCCCGCCGATAGAGACCTCGCCCATCGCCTCCGACTGCTCCATCACCGGCGTGAATTCCTGGGCGAATTCACCGCCAGTGTCGCCGAACAGGCCAGCCTGGGATATGGGTGAGTTAAGAAAGCGAACTTTGTCAACGTCACGCACATCACCAGGTTTAGCCTGAGGTGGCATTCCTGGATCACGTATGTCATCGTCCTTCCCAGGGCACACACAGCCGACTTTTTTGTAAGAGCATAGTCGGTTGCGGTGCGGAGCGCATGCTCAGTCCTGGGTCGGAACCATCCTCGCGCAGCCGGGCCAGCGCCTGCGCTTGGTAGCGCTGGTAGGTGGCCATAGCGTGCATGGTGAGGGGGAAGGCGCACGCAGCACACTGCGTGAGCCTACTGTGCCCATCCAGGAAGAAGGGGATGGGGAGGCTTAGAAGGTCTCGCCTTCATCCTCCACATCACACCCCTCTAATCGGTCCGGCCGCGGGGCTGGGGGATAAACCATCTCCAGAGCCACGGCCGAAGCAGCCTGGGGAAGCACAGCCGCAAAGTCTGCTTCTGGATTCGACGCCGCTTATAGTCCCAGAGGGAGCGAGCGGGTTCGAATCCTCGTCAGACCTTGACAGCCCAACCTCCAAGGATGGTGAGGATGGAAGCGCACACAGATCGGGCAGAAAAAAAGTGCCCTCAGGACTGCGTGAGTTTACTGTGCACTTTCGGGAAGAAGGGGACGGGAGGCTTTGAAGGTCTTGCCTCCTTATATCCTCCACATCACACCCATCTAGTCGGTCCAGCCGCGGGGCTGGGGGATAAACCATCACCAGACCCACGGCCGAAGCAGCCCGAGAAAGCACGGCCATCACGTCTGCTTTTTAGATGCCAACGCCGCGCTCTCCACCCCGGAGGGAGGGAGCGAGCGGGCTCGCATCCTCATCAGACAATGACAGTCCATACTCCGATGCAGCGATGGACATCTGACCCCCGGTGTCATCAGGTGAGAGAGCGACCATCCAAGGACGGAGCGCTTCTCTTCACCTGAAGCTTGGATGGAGCGCGTGGAGGAGCGAGAGGTCCGCGGCCCGGGGGCGGCGGATTTACTCCCACTGAAACCCTCAGATCTGCCCGAGTGCCAACCGCAGTGCGGGGGACAACTGGGGTGGGAGGCTCTTTTGCAAGAGCGAGCCGCGATCTTAACTGCGCAACAGACATGACATCAGTGATGGCATGCACTGCCCGCGAGCACCGCATTAACATGCTGGACCACCAGACATGAAACGCTGTGCTCGTGCCCATCATCCGAGGATAGGAAACCACCGCATCCAGAAACGCACGGTCGGAGTGACGTCTTGAAAAAGACGCGCTGCACGGACCGTGTTGCTCTTTTAGGAAAGCTTTTTCCTATATACAAACCGCTCTTGGAGGACCGGACCCAAAGGACGCCAGTCAAGGGAGAAATACCCAGCTCGACCATCTGCCACTGCGTATACGCACTCTGGACCGGGAGAAGCTGCTTCTCGATCTCTCTCTGTAGACACAGGTTGGAGATACCCTCAAAGACTCTCTCAGAAGCTTCGTGAAAGGCTCTGAAAGCGAAAAGGATGTCGAGCATGGCACTGGCTGCGTCTTTATAACATGACTGATTGTCATTGACGCCAGCTGTGCACGCTGACGCTGCCAACTCATTGGCATTTCATTGGCCCGTTTTTATACTCTTTCAGATGATTGGTTTCTGGACGAAATCCCCATAGTGGAAGTTTCCACATAGCATTGGAGTTCCCCATCCGAAGGGGAACTGGCTCTTTTTCATTTTAAAGGCACAAACATTAAAACAGCTACCAATTCACTGAACCAATGATTGACATTTTAACAGGGTATAATAAATGATCTAGTGGGTATTTTGACCTGAGACTTCACAAACACATTCTGGAGACACAAATTTATTATTTTACATTTTGTAAAAAGACCAAAATTTGAGCCCTTTAAAGTTCAACATGTTCGGTGAGCTTAGTTCTCAACACTTCTAAAACTTCTCTATCATGCATCCTCATGGAGGAGACATGAAGGTAACAACAGTTCAAAGAGCAGTCAATCGTCGCTGATGATTTTATTTCTATGATTTTATATATTCATTGATTATATTGGGCCAATAAACAATGGTGCAACGGAATAAAGATTTAGGCTGAATGTTTAACATTGTTTTTGTTTTTTTCATTTTTCGTGCTTTGTATCTTGCTATTTTAGCTATGCTATGAAATGTTTGGGATATGTTTGATAACCAATTTGGCCACTCAGCTCACACCTCTCTGTCTGGTGTATGTTATCTTTGCAAAAATGTTGTATTTGTTTAAATAAAATCTGTTCTAATTCTATGAACTCAGTCAAAACAGCAGGGAAAACATACATTAAACATGCCTAAGAACTTCAATAAATCAACAGTAAGCAGGGAGACATTATATGCAAAATAGCAGTGCCATTAATACATGATTAAAGGCAATTAAAGCAGTGTAAAAGCTTGTGTATATATAGTGTCACGTTTACAGCAAATTACTATAAGATTGCAATTGATACATCTCACTGGTCAGTATAATCCAGTTGTAGCCAAAATGAACACACTTATAGTCTTAATCTAAATTATAATTTGGACATTACACATTCGCAGTTCACACATGCTTTGAATTTGCACTAATCTAATTTGTCCACAAGGTGGTAACATTGACAACTTGGCCATTGATTCACATCCAAAAAGAAGGAAGGACATAACAACAACCACATATGCACACACACACACACACACACACACCACTAAAGATGGCAAATGTATAAACACTGATTCATGTCAGTGCAATGATGAACAAACTAATGCATTGAGTGCTTAGTGATTGTATTAAAAGACACCTCAACTGTAATTTAAACAAGTGCATGGTATTTTATCACCAATACCTCTGGACAGAATTACACAGACATTGGGCAGCCTTTTTAGTGTGCATTGTCCTGAATCACTTCTTGTGCATGCACATATTTTGTAAATGAGACAACAACAGACTACAGAGCTACAGCACTCTTTTGTGCAATATGACCCTCAGTTGCTAATCTGTTATGTAATATGCAAACCACAGAAACCTCATAATACCCACTATCATCTACTGACAACTTTGAAATTTTGCAGTGTATGCCCAGCAGGAACAGACTTGACTTATAATTGAAAACATTACAGTAGATAAAACCAGACAAAAGAAAACATAAAGTCTAAAGAGAAATGTTATTGGAAATAAACTAAAGAATATTATTAGTGGATGGGAAATAATCATAAGATGTAAGATAATTCAAATGAATTGGACTATAAAAATTTTAAAGGTACAGTACACATAAATGTTTGAGTTATTTCACTGAAAATCCACATGTAGAATTGATGTACTAATTCCAAATATGAGGTTTGATCATACGGTATACACGCACATTCGGGGCCAAGTACAGTGTCACACTCCACAGTGTCAGATGTTAGGGCTTTCTAAAACAGACAAAAAGCTGTTCAGATCTTCTGAAGCTTTGTGCGTGATTCACAAAATGGTTGTACAGGGCACAGTTATGTAAGGGTTGGGTTTGTTTCCTTCAAAGGCAGCTCTTACAGGTTCACTTCCTGGTCTTAAAAAGAAACCTTGGACACAAAACTGGGCCAAGTTCTCAGGATAATGTGAGAGAAATGCCTTCTTGTCTGCTATACTGGCCTGAGTCTATCCCAAAATCCGCCAAACCCATCTGTGGGCGGAGTTACCTTTGTCCAGAAACATGAGCTACTGTATTTAGAGAGCATATCTAGCTCTCTCTTAGCAGCTAGCTCCTAGCTCTGAAGCTAAGCAGGGCTCCGGACCTCGCGTCAGTTACCTGGATGGGAGACCACATGGGAATACTAGGTTGCTGCCAGAGAAGGTGTTAGTGAGGACAGGCAGAGGGTGTTCAACCTGTGGTCTGTGTGGGTCCTAACGTCCCAGTATAGTGATGGAGGCTCTATGCAGGGGTGTCCAAACTCGGTCCTGGAGGGCCGGTGTCCTGCCGATTTTATCTCCAACTTGCCTCAACACACCTGCACGGATGTGTCTAGAAAGCCTAGTAAGTGCTTGATTAGCTAGCCCAGGTGTGTCTGATTGGGGTTGGAACTAAACTTTGCAGGACACCGGCCCTCCAGGACCGAGCTTGGACATGCCTGCTCTATGCTGTTCAGGTGAGCACCGTCTTTCAGGTGAGACCTTAACCCAAGGTCCTAGCTTTCTGTGGTTGGTAAAAAAAGAGTAGGGTTTAACACAGGTAACCTGGGCAATTTGGAACCATCCCCCATACTATAATTGGCTTCATCACTCTGTCTCCTCTCCTCCAATAAGTTTGTGTGTGCTGTGTTGTCTGGTGCATACAGGTGGATCTCTTGCAGAAATGGTCAAAACAGTTTTAAGGCAAGAATAACAACAATTCTAAGCACTTATATGGCTATGCAGCCTGGGTGTCCGGTCGATGAACTCGATAGCTGCATGCGTCATTTGCACATTGCATCCCTGTCCATTTTGGAAGAATTCATTGATTCTTTGTTCTAGAGCAGGGGTGTCAAATTCCTGGAGGGCCAATGCCATGCAGAGTTTAGTTCCAACCCTGCTTTAACACACTGACATGCAGGTTTAAAAAAAAACATGTATGATTCAATTAGTATGATCAGGTGTTTTTAATTAGGTCAAATCTAAACTGTTGCGGACCTCCGAAGAAACGGAATTTGACACCTCTGTTCTAAAGGTAGGGTCGGGCCTTATACTGATAGGCCAGACCCTCAGTAGCAAAATAAAGAAATGGTCAGTACTGAGGCTGAAAATGAGTCATAAAAGTATGCTTCACCAAGATGATAGCTGCAAATCAATCCTGAGGACAGACAGGACCAGAGATGTGTGACAAAGGGACACATCATCCTGGCATCCAGAAAATGTGTGCCTTGAGAGTGAGGAACCATTGCATCACTCACTAGCCACATACAAATTGCCATACCCGAGTGATGTAACACTTGAATGGTTTGAGGACCAGCGTCCGGTGTTTGGATCTGCTGCTCGAAAAAAAATGTTTTGTGCTGCGATGGTGGCTGCACCTATTTCTAAAGGAATGGCTGGAGAAATTGTCATTGGAGGTTGAAAATGTAAATGTGGTGGCCTCTTTTTGTCTGATCGGGTTTGCTTTGTTTAATGAAAACGGAGATGGTTTTTGTTATCCAGAGTTACTAGATCAGATATGGTTGGAATGAATGTTTTATGGATTAAACCCTGATGTAAGGTGAGCTCGGAACACCTTAGGAATTTGAAAAAGGCTAAATGAACATGGCATCGAGTTGTACGCGCTATATGGATTGAATCATATCCTTTGCGAAGGGTGGATATGCATTTTTGAGGGTTTTCAGTGTTATTGGGTCTGGTATCTGGACGATTGGGTATGAGTTCTATGGATGTCTTGATGAGAAGGGTTGTTTGAGAGAATTAGCTATGTGAGGTGCAGAGGAAACTAAATAGGTTTTGGAAAATTGTATTCCACTCAATACCCTTTAATGGAGTTAACTTGGAACTTTTGGATGATTGTGAGGTAGGATATGTATAAAGAGATGGTTGAGTAGGGAAAAATTGGGAAACGGATTGTAAATGACGTGAAATGCTTTGAAGCTTTTCCATGCTGTTAAGTATGACTGGTAAGTATTACTAGGTGCCACTGCTTATATGAAAAAAATCGAGGGAGGCTCCAAGCAGATTTTTTAAGGAATGGTCTATGGAAATATCAGCTCTGAATAGGGTGGGACTTGGATTGGAAACTGTTCTGCCTCTGGAGTCAATGTCTAAGTTTCTGGAAGGCAAAACGAGATTTTTTTGACCCAGGAATTTGCTTTGCAATTAAAATAAACTAATCACATGCTGAGATCCAAGTCAGGCATCATAGCAGGGGGATTAATGCAGGTGAATTTGAACAGCCTTTGTTTATGCAGTGATAGGTTGCTTCGTTTTCACAGTGAATTATAATGCAGGAAGCATACCATTCCTACCCCTTAGAAATGCTTATGCTGCAAGACTAGTGAGTAAAGCACGAATAGTGATGAAATTTTAGTAATCGCGGCAGGTCTAGCAGCTGTGGGGGCCAAGTGGACACAAACTTGCATCCTTCATAATATCCTTCAAATCCAACTGGCAGCGGTGGCGTCAATAAATAATTTAATATCTGAGGGTATAGATATACTGAGATATTAAGTCGCTGTAAAAGAAGGACAGACCGTTCCATTGTTTGAGGAATAATATCCATAAACAGAGTTCGTTTCGGATGTTGTCATGATGGATATTTGGTCTTCTAAACCGTGAACTAAGGACGCGAAAAACAAAAGGGAGAATAAAATAATAGGCCTTGGGGTATGATGAGGTTGTACCAAAATTCAGATGGCTGAGAATTGATAATAGCTCACGTTTGGACGAGTGGGGCTGTCTAGTAAAGTGGAAGCTACCAGGATGTTTGATCAATTTTTCTCTTTTGGTAGGGACAATTGGAATTTTTTGGAGTGTAATTTGAATTTGATTGAAGTGCTTGGAGTTTTATTTCTGCGCTGAGGGGAATCTTAAGTCAGCAAAAACTTTTTTAGTTGTTTAAAGGTGCGTGGCTAGGATAGCATTGGGTGGCAAGATGATTAGATAATTGTCTAACAGGTGGATTAGGTGCGGGAATTTCGTAGTTATTGGAAAGGATCCAGCAGATTACTTCTGAGAGAATGTCGAAAATCTTTGGGCTACTTCTGCAGCCAAAAGTTAGGCGAGTGGAAAATAATATTTTTCACGCCAAAGGAATGCCGAACAGATGCTAGATATCTGGGTGGATGGGCATGACTTAAAAGTGAATGTTATGCGACTTTAGCCATTCAAGCGCCACGGCTCGCTATTTTAATCAGGAAATGGCTTGGTCGATATCGTGATAGTTAAGTTAGAATTCTTCGAGTGGGATGAGGCTGTTGCTGCTCAAAAGATTTTCGCACAGAACAATGGTGCGGGTATAGGCGACACTGCAGGAGGCGTTGTGGAGGCGTGTGTGTGGAGCGCCGTGAGTACAGCTTCCGGGGATTGAGATTGAGGATGAGACCCGGGGCTCATCCCAGACTCGCAGGAAGACCTCCTGCTGTGTCTGGATCTGAAGGACATATTCTGATTCGAAAGTTGGTACAGAGCGCTGGGACTGTGTGCTCTGGACTGCAGGAAGTTGTACATTTACCAGGAGATCAGCCATGATGATTCGCGTGGGACGCTGACGGCTGCACTGGCCAGTGCTTGGCGGAGATCGGAAACAGTGTTTTTTCCCGTGACTGGGATGGAGGACAGTGCTGAGGCTAATGTCTTGATCGAGTGGCCGTAATGCGGTCTGAACGGCGGCCTCAAGATGCAGCTGTGGCTGTGCTGATGAGCTCTCCAAGGCTGCGGTGCTCTGGGTGCCAGCAGGGAGATCTAGGAGGAGATCTCCTCAGTGGAAAAGGCTTATACTCTGGGAAAAGATTAATCTCGGACATGATTTAGCGGCGATTGAGTGCCAAATTGCATTTTCTCACAGCAAAGTCTATCTATAAATATTGAGGTGAATAACTGAGAGAATTTTTATTTTCGTTAATTAAAACAATTACATAAAAACTAGCTTCAGAATCATAACAGGAACTGGGTGATGTCCGGAACAGGAGATTGTCCCTTAATCAGATATTCTTGGCAAGGGTCAGTTGAGATGCCTATTTCCAGCAGCCTAAGTAATCTTCCTAGACCAATGGTAGATGATCTTACTCCAACCTCTTCTGCTCTGCAAAGGACTCCAACTGCAAAGGCTAACGTCCCACACAGCATTGCTGAAGAGAATATTGTCTTCCCAGTGAAGCTCAGAGCCACCGTAGTTACCATTAGTTTAACTATTGACAGTGCACATTGTTGTGTGTCAACCCTGGGGAATAACTACCCTTGTGCATGTTCTTGAGAGCCCTAGCTTGGGTAAATGGCCATGGTGTGCATGACAGCCTGATCAACCGCCTTGTAAGCATTGCATGTTTTGGGCAAGAGACATGGGGAATTTATCTAGGCAGTGAAGCATTGTGTACATAAATTGACTGCAATCACCTCTGTCAGCATTCCCAGAGGCCACCACCTCATTGAGGTTAGTGTGAGTGAAGGAGCACAAGGCTCTGCAAGTAAAAGGTGCCTTCCATTCCTGGGTGGGCTCAATGTCAACATGGTCACAGATTTACTCTTGCAGAAGGACACGAGCTACTCACAAGCAACAAAGAAAAATCTGACTGCAGATAAGCTGCTTAATTGCCCATTTGTATAGGAGTGACCTTGTATGCATATTCTACTTGCAAATTTCCATTGGTCTGTTTTAATACAAACTCAGTCTGTTTGGTCTCCTTAGCAGAATCCCCAATATGTCATCAACTCATAGTGACCAAGCGAAAGAGAATGGGAATGTTGTTTACATTGAGAAATTATTGCTCTACCTAACACTCTACCTGTAAAAAATAAATCTGTACAAAAATATATTTGACTGTTTTTCTTTTCTTAAAATGGCTTAACCTGAAGTGCTATAAAAAAAATTTTTGGAAAATTTTCTTTTTTTAAGGTATTTTATGAATTATTGCTATATGGCAACAACGTCCAACAGTGGATCTAACTTGGAAATTTCAAATGTAAAACTTTCTTTATAATTAATAATTTTGTTGTTTGAAATAATTTAATTGGTGTTGCAGTATTATAAGCTTCAACACAGAACTTATAAATTACACCTTATACACACTTTACCACAACAGCTTTCATTTATTCCATTCTGTTTTGCTGAATATTATTGAAAACAATCATAATATTGTCTTATCATATATATACAACATACAGTAAATATAAATATTTTCTCCAGTAAATATTATAACAAATAAATAACAAGTGTAATATATCCAGATGCATCAGAATAATGTAGCTATTAGCTAACAATATTTATATATTATACTATATACTATACTACACGTGTCTTATCTGCATCTGAGCTAACTTACCTGAACTGTCTCTATCTAATGTCCAGTCTGCATCATTCTCATGGTGACTAAAATCCATCTCACCCTCACTTTCATCTGCAGGAAGAGCCAGTTCTGTCCTTTTCTTCTTTCTCTTACCATAGAACATGGTGGTGCTCACTAATACACTGTTCCCTGTATTCATATCTATTCAAAAGTAGTATTATCATTAAAACTAGATTTTATCCATAATGCAAATGTCATTAACATACAACTAATCAACATGATATTACTAGCTTTCATGTTGTTATTGTTACAACTTAAAAGTTCACAGCTGACCTTGCTAGCTAGCCAGGCATGGCACCTGGATGTCATAACTGAGGGGGCATTTTAATCCCATAGGGGGGCACTAGACCTGACTGATTTTGGTCCCTCTTGTTCCTTTCATTTAGGCTATTTATTCACATTTAATATTACTTTGCATTACTGCCCAAGTTACTGACTTAAGGCAGTAATATACTTTTTTTTATAGTAATAATAATATGCACAGTTTTGCTATACTAATTTTATTAATGAAGATTATGCATCGATATCGTTTATTAACGCAGACAGATCTTGGTTTCAGCGCCAAACGAGTACTTTATTTTGTTCTCCTTATTTCTTTCCAATTTATTTCAAATAATAGGTCTTTAAAGTTTTAGGTAAAGATATCAAACTATGCCCATGTAACCCCGCCGATCCTACACCACCTAACTCGCTCTTAGTTGGTATCGAACCGGCTGCCTTGAGCACGGGAGTCGGGTGCTCTACCAAGGAGGTTAAAGACCATGGCCTCTAGTGTCTGTCGCTAGAACATCTTTAGAGGTCAGAGCAGTGAGGTTTACCTGCACAGCACTTACTTGCTGGCCTCCGTTACACTCACCCCCCTAAACCTCACTCTCATCTGGGTCACGGCACCAATGTAACCCCACCGGTCCTATACCACCCAACCCATTCCAAGCTGGTATCGAACCAGTGACATGGCTAAAGTGCGTTTTAGCCATGTCAAAATGAAAGCAAACATTAAAAAAGGTTCTGCGTTTTGTTAATTTTAGCTTAATTTTAATAATATTATTAATAAAAATTAATATAATAAATTAACATATTAATTATAGTGTATAGTGGGACTGTGCATTGAACTAAACATTTTTATTAGGCTACATATCCCCTAACTGAAAAACAAATGTAAAAATGACTGGCAGTTTGCTAAAACTAATTTAACAGCACATTTCTTCTGCGTTTTTTGTCCTTTTAGAGCTCAAGAGAGTTGTATTCAAAGAATTAGTTTAACCAAAACATGTAATGAATTAGGCTGCTCGTCTCATGTCTTCCACTAGTCCAGTTTTCTCCGAGTGAGTTGAGTGCGCCTCTGCCACCGCATGCCCGTTTTTAAAGGCTATATACCTTTAATGCAACAGACCAGGGGCCTCATGTACGAAGACTTGCGTTGAAATTATACTAAAACATTGCGTACGCAGTAAAAAATTCTGATGTATGAAACACTGCGTATGCGGAATCCCACGCATATTCTCTTTGTACATCCGAATTAACGTGAAACTGAGCGCACGTGCACGAGCGCAAAACCCCTCCCTGCCTCCTCCCCCGTATGATTATGCTAATGACTCTACTTTGGCAAATCCAAATGAAAAAGCAATGGCAAAAGCAAGCAAAAAATGAAACTTTGAACAGATTGAGAAATGCAGGTGCTCCTATCAGAGGTAGACCGGAGAAAAACTGTTATTTGCGAATTTGTCCTCCAGAATTAATAACAAAAGAAAAACTCTTGAGTGGAAGAGTTTAGCTGATGCGGTTAACGCAGTGGGGTCTGAACATCGCATTGTAAGTAAATTAAAAAAGAAATGGTGTGATGTAAACGTGTAAAATTTTGTACCGTCCATAGCAGCATGAGTGGCTTAGCTCGTAAAGCGCATGGCAACACGTTTTGACACGTTTGATCATGGACTCCTCTGATGAACTCATTCTTCTTTTTTCCCCCACTACATATCAGATTTTGCTTACTCTTCATCACGAGAAAGACAAGTAGGAATCATTAATAAGTGTGTGTATTATGTTAAGCGCATTTGAGCATCACATATTATTTGCACATTTATTAAATGGAAATGTTTCTGATTCATCCAAATTCGTCTTCAGATGGTGCCTTTATTGCAATGTGCGTGCAGTCGATCGCTCCGATTACATTGGGAAAACCGGCGATCGCTGCAAATTGTGCTTTAATGTTTGGCTGGTCAACTGCATGGTATGGAAACCTTATAAATCTGCTAGACATGCGGATGATCCCTTCCAATACAGCTACCATTGCACGGCTCAACGATACTTTGTAGTGTGCAATTTAACATAATTGCCTCTAGGAATTGCCAATGGAAATAAAACAAACACACACAAGAAATGTACGTACGCCAGACATGAAGTTGGCGTGAACCAATGCACATTCTCACGTTCATTTCATCGTTAGTAAATCCAAACGTGAGCATGAAATCTGGCATATGCAAGGTTTTTGTGCGTACGCAGCGTTGATACCTGACGCGGGGACCAGATCTCTGGACTATATGCCTAGCTTTAATCTTACAATTTTCATAATTTAGGTGCTTTTTCATATTGTAAAATATCTAAATGTGTGTTCTGAAGGTTGGAATGACGGGAGTGTTAGTAATTAATGACAGAAAGAATTTTTAGTTTGAGTGAACAATCCTTAATGAAAACTGGGGGCGCACAAATTCTTTCTAAGGGGCAATGCCCCCCTTTGCCAACCCCCCTGGGAAGGGCCAGGCCTGTAGCTAGCTAACCCATTGCAATTTGGCAACACTTACATTTGATCCATTCACAAAAAACTGATTAAAAAAAAATTGAGTTGTGAATATGTCATCATAACTTACTGGAGGTGATGTTTCAGATTTTTTTTGTGGATCTGACATGATTTGATCCTTTGTTTTTATTGACATTTACATTTGCATTTAGCAACCACTCACAATAAACTGTCAGAAATCACGCTACAGAAAAACACTGCATGTCATGTGACTTAACCAAAGCACATCATTGGCTACTCTAAGGTCTTCTCTTTCCAACAACAAAAAAATTGTGTTGGTCTTAAAGAAACAGTAGCAGGGAAATGAACATAAGTATCATGTTGCCTTAGGTTACACCGTGCAGTAGAGGGTTAAACATTTTTATTTCTAATTTCAGATGCTTAATCTCAGTGAACGGAGGCATGACATCACCAAGCAGAACCCACGAGTGAGTTTATTTATAAATAAATGTTAAAACTTTACAATAAGGTTCCATTAGTTAATGTTTAATAATGTATTTACCAACAATAACAAACAATGAACAATAATTTTTTTTTTATTTTTGTAATGTAAATACCATCTTTCATTGTTAGTCCTTGTTAACAGTGCCTTGACAAACATTAACAAGAACAATTTTGGATTTGAAATGCATTGCTAAATATATAAATTAACATTAACTACCTAGAATAGTGTAGGCTGCATCCAACCGTTTGTTAAAATAAATTTTTCTTTCTGCATACTATACATTTCATTAAAATGCTAGTAAATTGTTACAGCTAAGTTCAGAGTTTTGTGTCTAATTATTTAGGTTTGTGGAAAGTAACTAAATAATAATCCAAATAATGTACACTCAGCTGGTTGTTTTCACAGAATAATACTTTCCAGTCTTAATCACATCAGGCTCATATTCTGCAAAAATGCAGGTGCAGGATGTGCATTATCTCTTACTTACTAAATCCTGTACAAGTACTGTTCGTTCTCAGGGGATGTTAGTACATACATTTTCTAGCTAGGGATTGTGTTGTAAAATATGACAAAAAACATTTATTTACCTACTGTATGTATGTATACACTGTATAAGGTGTCTGTCCTGTCAGCCTGTGGTCTGATTTTCTGCATGTGTGTATTTATGATAGGTGCTGGACTTTGGTTGGCCTGATCATCATGCTCCCGCTCTAGACAAAATCTGCAGTATCTGTAAAGCTATGGACACCTGGCTTAATGCAGACCCTCACAATGTGGTGGTACTTCACAACAAGGTGATCATCATATCACGTCTGGTCTGCTCACCTAATATCCACCTCCTTCACCTTGCATGACTGTCTGGACTCTGGACTCATCTGCTGTTGTTAATTAGTATGCTGTAATTGGAAAGGAATTTACAATAAAGGTGATGTTTTATAATTTCATATTTATAATTTTATAACTCTTATTTGAAGTCATATGCTCTCAAATGAATATACTGAAAGATTCTTGTGATCTCAGAAAAATGCTTTCTAGTACTTTTATGCATGTCATCCACAACAGACGACAAAAATGTGCAAGTCTTGCTTAACCATTTAAATTGTAGTACCATATCCCATACAAACTGTGCTAGACTTTCAAAGCATTGTGGATTATTCAATTTTTAATATTGTTTGTTGTTTTGAGATTTTGCATTATATATTCAAATTTGTAGAGGGATGAGGTGATGCATCAAGTACCTTGATAATTGAGCGAAATGTCTTGCAGGGAAACTGGGGGAGAACTGGTGTTGTGGTCGGTGCCTATATGCACTACAGTAACATATCTGCCAGGTATCCATTTGAAATATTTGGTTGCATTTAATATAGATTAGAAATGATAATGTATTTGGCAAAGTGTGTTTTGTGTCCATATTCGCAGTGCTGACCAGGCATTGGACAGGTTTGCAATGAAGCGTTTTTATGAAGACAAATCCATGCCTGTGGGGCAGCCTTCCCAGAGGAGGTCAGCAACATGCTTTACACATGCTTTTTTTGACTCTGCACTAGAATATCCCTGCAGATTTTAAAATACTGATTTTTGAATCAAACAAGTTACCCATAGAACCACGGTGACTTCCTATTTTGTGAGAAATAGGTCATTATATTTTAGATGTCTATGAGTCATTTCTTGTTGTGAAGTCTGAACTAAGTGCATGCTGAGCCTGTTGCAGTTTGTGGATTGAACCAGCAAGTGCTTCCACAGTGCATGCCCTAAAACTGGAATTAAAATAGAATATAAAATGGCATCACTGATAAATAATAACCAATGCTTTAGTAATTCTTTAGTAATTCTTTAGTAATTCTTTAATACACTCTCTTTAATTAAAATTTTACCCCAAAAAGGAAAATTCTGTCATCACTTAGTCTCCCTTCATTTGTTCCAAATGTCAGTTTTTTCTTATTTTGAGCACAAAAAAAAGATATTTTATTGTGTTATTACATAATATTTGTTTTTTCCTACTACACTACCTGACAAAAGTCTTGTCGCCTATCCAAGTTTTAGGAGCAACAAATAATAACTTGACTTCTAGTTGATCATTTGGTATCAGAAGTAGTATATATTAAAGGCAAAGGCCTTTAGATTACTCTTATTTTAACAAAATAAAATATGATCATGCCTTGATTTTTAATTATTTAATTAGGACAGTAAGGTCAGACTGCTGAGACAAAAGTTTAGTCAACAGAAATAACATACAGTATACAATACAAATTTATGATGCAGTGAAAAAAGAATTGATATTGTGTATGACTCCCATGAGCTTGGAGGACTGCATCCATACATCTCTGCAATGACTCAAATAACTTATTAATAAAGTCATCTGGAATGGCAAAGAAAGTGTTTCTAGGGTCTATGTGGGTTCCAATAGGTCTTCTGCAGTATTTGAGATGACTGGAATGCAGTTCAACAGATAATTTATCAGACAAATCTACATTCTGATACTTGACAAATGATCAACTAGAAGTCAAGTTATTATTTGTTGCTCTTACAACTGGGATTGACGACAAGATGGTGCATTTCCAACAATGGTTACAGGGTTTCACCTTTCTTCAAAGTATCTTTATTTGTGTTCAACAGAAGTAAGAAACTCAGAAAGATTTAAAATCACTTGAGAGGGAGTAAATAGTGAGTAAATTTTCTTTTTTGGGCGAACTATAACTTAAGGGAATTGTTTCCAGTTTACACTTAAAAGTGTGATGAAAATTTCACAGAGATAATTCATGTGTATTTTCCAAAATATATTAAAGCTATAAGGCAATGGTGATCACTGAAAAGGACTATACAAAATAATTGCTTTTTAAATTTTTGCAAAACATTGTGTGTTTGTGTAGGTATGTGCAATACTTTGCGGGTCTACTTTCTGGTCACATAAAGATCAATAACAAACCCCTGTTCCTTCATCATGTCATCATGCATGGCATCCCAAATTTTGAGTCTATAGGAGGTGGGTGCACATACTGCTAAACATTTAAATCCTTCAGTGCAAATTATGTACAGCACTGCATATAAAGCTAGTATAAGTAAAATCCCTGATCTGTTTTATTATATGTAACCCTGTCAGGTTGCAGACCCTTTCTCAAAATCTATCAAGCAATGCAGCCCGTGTACACATCTGGAATTTAGTAAGTATGGCGTTTTCTAATGTTTGTGCTGAACTAGGTTGTTAGAGTGTAATTGTGATCATATTTGTAGCTGAGACTGGTTGTAGCACACATATATTAAGGTTATTCAGAAATACTGAAAGATACATATCTAGCCTACTAATAACAATTTGAGTTATACTTTCAAGAGTTCACACTTAGCTGATGATTAATTATAAGCTTGTTTGGCATGCTGTCCCAGGAGAGAGCCCTGAGCTCATAAGATCCTCGAGCCCGGGGCTCCCTCCCGTTGCAAGGCGAGAGGGGAGTTTGAGCTCAGGTAGATCTCGAGAACTCCCCTGCTGTAATAACCAATGAACAGACAGTGATTGCTCTTGAGAGATAACCATTTACTGGGAGCATGTCTATAGTGCTGGTTTTGATTAGACAATTAACTTAGGTTGCATGTTTTTTGGACGGTGGGAGGAAACCGGGGAACCTAGGGGAAACCCACGTGAGCACGGGGAGAAAATGCAAACTCCGCACAGAAATGTCTGCTGGTTTGGTAAAGCCTGGAACCAGAGACATTCTTGCTGTGAGGCAACAGTGCTAAGCACTGGGCCACCGTGTCACCCATCTAGGAAGGAGGAGGAGTAGGGCTGGCAGGGGGGATTCTTTAAAACGAAGATAGCGGTGGTACGTAACCCAGGGTATTTGTAGTAGCTTAGGAGTCATCTGATTGGTGCATTGAGAATTGGATAATGCAGATCCAGCCGCTAGCAATCATAAGCACGTGATCCTCTCGAAATTAGTTTATAACTAAACTTCACTTATATTGATGGCCCCCTTTAGATACTTTGTTAAGTGTTTTTTTTAGTTGGCATTTTCCTGCAAAATTATATTTCATTGATTGTCTTGATACAGCATTATGCTGACAATTTACAAATAAACACTTAACATGTACACTGTAAGCCCTAATACTGTAAGTTAAGACTACTTATGTGATTTGGGGAAAGTGATTCTCTCAGTTTGTTTGAGTAATGGGACATCTACAACTTAATTAACTGAGTTGACCAAATGTGGCCTCTTTATTTAATTAACTTAAATGTTTAATTACAGATAACTTAAATGTTTAAGTACAGATAACTTAAAGTGGCTAATAGACTAAACTTCTAATATACTAAATTTTTCAGCTTTTATGTTTTTACTTAATCCCAGAGCTGTTTATATTGAAGTTGATATTTAGCTGCACCATGTTGGAGTTTGGTAACATCAAATTTTTACGAGGTGGGTCGTTAGCCCAATGCTCAACTCCCAACCTGGAGGACCAGTACATACACACATACACTATGGACAATTTAGCTTACCCAATTCACCTATGCCGCATGTCTTTGGACTTGTGGGGGAAACCGGAGGACCTGGGGGAAACCCATGCCAACACAAGGAGAACATGCAAACTCCACACAAAAATGCCAACTGATCCAGCCGACACTTGAACTAGCGACTTTCTTGCTGTGAGGCGACAGCGCTACCCACTGTGCCACAGTGTCATCCCTGCGTGTATATCAATTAAGAAAAATGCATTTAAGCATTTAAATATCTACTTACTAATTTAACGTTTCTCTTTCGTCGGATGGGTTCAGGTAGTGCCTCTGTCCTGCTGGGCTTCAGCAAAATTCAGTATCACAAGCAAAATTACCATCTTGTGTCATATAACATATATCGACCAATCAGCACAGTTGTCAAGGCAGAATTGTGCAACCAATCCTTTTAAATAGAGACATTGTGAATGGTTTAAAGAAATTAAAATGTTAAATTCAGCGAAGTTTTGCTAGTAAGTAAGTTAAACACACTTGTTTAAGTTTTGATGCCAAAACTTGGTGTTTTAAGTAATGTCAAGTTTTATTAAATTAATATCTTTAATATTGACAACAGCGGGGATTTGCAGTATATAACAAAATACAAATAAACACTTAATTAATTTAACATGTAGTTGCAAAGTTGCTTATAGATTAAAAATGCATAAAGAGGCTTAAAAAATGCTTAAACTATGGAATTAAAGTTTGATGGAATTTTACATTTCTTGGCATTAAAATTGCTGTTTAATTAGATAAATTATTTGAATATGGTCAATGTCATCAAATTTATTTCAGACTTTTCTTTGTTTTGAAAGATTGTACACTAAAACTGCCAGAAAATTCTATCCTTTGGATTAAAAAGTTGTATATTATGTATTTTTACGTACTGTAAAATTATCACTACATTTACATGCCTGTAACGTTTTATATTGTACAGAAGTCGTTTGGATTTCTTTCTCCATCTTGGTATTAATGCTATTAATATGCACAGCTTCTAGTTAAATTTTCATGTTCATGTTCAGTTGATGATAATATTTAAATATGCTAGTCATCCATTTAGCCTTAGTCTGCAGTATTCAGCATTGAGACAGTTTGAAGTGTGTGTGTAATAACCCCATTCATCATTTTTTTTTATTCCCTCCCCTTGGTGTTTTACAGTAATGTTAAAGGTGACAGTCATACAAGCATCTGTATCACCATTGAGCCTGGTCTGCTACTAAAGGGAGATATACTGGTAGGAACAACTAAAGCAACCCTGTTAACACCATAATTACTGTTAAAGATGAAGAGCAATCTGCAATTTCTTTCCATGCTACTCTGCCACCCTATACATTTTTTGTTCTGTCCTCTTTTTTTCATATCCTCAAATATAAAGCTGAAATGTTATCACAAACGTTATCAAAACCCCAGTAGGGATGTGATCTTCAGAGTACAGTTCCACACATGCGCATTACACAATTTAGCTCTGGTCTTTACCAAGAATGACCTTGACGAGACGTTTAAAGGTTAGTGTCTTTTAGTTCTGCTATTAAGGAAGAATTATATTCTGTTTATGTTTTAATAATGATTCATAACATTAAAAAATCTAAATATGTGAATTAGCAGATGAGAGATTTCCTGAATATGGGAAGGTGGAGTTTATCTTTTCTTTTGATCCTGAGAAAATCAAAGGTAATTCCTTTTTTTACCAAAATTGTTAGGTCAGAAGTGAACAGCATTCTTCTCAAATCTGAAGCTCTTTTTGTCCCTCTAAGGGTTGGATCATCTACAAAATGGACCTAGTGTCTCTGTGGACTACAACACCCAGGATCCCTTGATCCGCTGGGACTCTTATGAAAACTTCAACAGGAGATGTGAAGACGTTAATGTTGGTAAGAGACACTATTCTTGGTGTGTTCTTTTTCAATATAATGACTATTCAGACATTTGTGTTAGCTCAGTCTTTTTATATATATATTTATGTTGTTATGTGTGTTTTTTTTTTTTTTTTTGTAAGAATACCTTTTATGCAAAAATACCTTTTACATACTGTTTGATGACTAATGCATTTCCACAGTCTGTATAAACAACCAGCTAATAAAAATCCAACTTCTTTATTTTTTAATTATACATACATTAAATACAGTATCTGTATAGTAATTTAGATTAATATTAATCTATTTCCCCATTTCGTCATAGCTGTTGGCATAGTTATCACTGAATTACAGCATTTAGATATTTAGTTTATTATTTCAATCTAATAAATTTCAGTCAAGAGCAGTGAGTGATTTTTCAGTTTTTCTTTTTTTAGTATGATTCGTCATTGACAGCAGCAGATACTGTATAATACACTGCTGTCATTTCAATTCACACATACAGCTGAAGTCGTAATTATTAGCACCCTTGAATTAGACCCCCCTGTTTATTTTTTCCCAATTTCTGTTTAATGGAGAGAAGATGTTTTTTCAGCACATTTCTAAACCTAATACTTTTAATAACCAATTTCTAATAACGAATTTATTTTATCTTTGCCATGATGACAGTAAATAATATTTTATTAGATATTTTTATTAATTTTTATTTTAGACGAAATAAAACAAATAAGGCTTTCTCCTGAAGAAAAAAAAAAGTATTATCAGACATACTGTGAAAATGTATTTGCTCTGTTAAACATCATTTGGGAAATATTTTAAAAAGAAAAAAAAATTCAAAGGGGGGCTAATAATTCTGACTTCAACTGTATTATGTATATTTGTACATTGAACAAAGAGTACAAAAGAACTTTAATATTCACACAACATGCACCACCCAAAAGCTTTTTGGTGTCGACTTCAGAAAATATTGTATGAGGAGAACAAGGTTTTTACATTCAGTGGCAATGTCAATTGAGTGTGATAGACACGATAATCAAAACTAAAACAATGTTTGGATTGACACACTCTGTGGGCACTTTGTATAAAGGAGCATAAACTGTTCCCTTTAAACTTGTTCACACTTAGGTTGTTTATGAACGCAGCCAAACCTTCCAGTTTTCACTGACCCATAGGAAGAAAATAATGTTAATTTATACAACACATTTACTGTGTATTGCCATACACACAAACTACTTTATAATTGTATGAGGGGGTCTCTCCACATCCGCACCAGTGTGTAGCATCCACCTGAATAATGCAACAGCAGACACAGGAAAATGGTGCCAGTGTGCTCACCACAGCTGTTGTTGGAGCGGAGTGACAATGATAGAGGCCATTCAGTGGATTGGGATGATTGGGAGGCCTTGATGGGTAAGGGCGGATAGGGGCATTTGGCCAGGACAATGAGATTACGCTTCTATTCTTTAGGAGAAGAGCCATGTGATGCTTAATGACCACAAAGTCAAGAATTCAGTTTAACATTTAACCAAAAAAATTATGCTTACTGACAGTATAGTGTTCCATCAGTATGGAAATGGATCCAAGGAAACGGAAAGTCAGTGGAGGAGGAAGTGCCATGTTTTGGGTGTCTTCTCTGTAGTACGAGACATACGAGAGTCTCAGGCTGGGCAAATGAGTCATTGGAGTGGGGCATGGGTAATCCAGTAAGGTAAGGATGGCCCATCTGATACTCCCTCCTGAGTACCTGCCAGGTACTGCTTCTCAATGGTGCTGTACTTGTGGCTAATGTACAGCACTGGCCATTTCTCTCCCCTCACCTTATGAGACAAGACCACCCCCAAGCATCTGTCTTATGTGTTGAGAGACAAGACAAGACAAGACACCACAAGACCACCCCCAAGCCTCTGTCTTATGTGTTGATCTGTGCAAAACAAAAGGGCGAGCAAAGTTAGGAGCGTGAAACATATAATTGGGCATAAAGCGCATGTAATAAAGCGCCAGCCCAAGCAACTGTCACAGCTCCTATTTGGTTTTGTGTCATGGGCAGGCTGCAATTATTGCAGTTTTATCAATTTGGGGTCATACCTTCCTGTGACCCAAGTATAAATCTACCTTACTTCTATTCACCCAATTGCACACTTCTAAGGATGTGCCGTGAGCCTGGCCCATCTCAGTTTCATCAGCACTGCCCACAGATATTGTTAATGTTGCTGCCATTCAGTGCCATATATTATGATGTGACATACGCAGATTTCTGGCAGAGCATTGTGTCCATTAACCTATGAACAACCTGAATGGACACATGATGAATTGGTGCAATCCGAATGGCGTAGTGAATGTGATTTTCTCTTTGGAGAATGGAGTAAGGGTGATCTGGCAATACCCTTTTTTTAGATCCAATGTAGAGTAAAATTGAACAAATCACAATCAAGAAACTCGTCAACTCATTGGATATGCACAGTATTTCGACACACTGATTAGCTTGGGATAATCCACACAGAACCAGACCAAGCCATCCATCTTGTGATTTCTTTGGGAATCATAACCCAGGAGATAATATGGAAGAGCACCTTCGCAAACATTATTATCTGAAATGCTGTGGAAAGAGACCCCTTCCAGGTACCACATTGCATAATCCACCAGAACTAATGCGAAGTGGTGCCCTCTTGCAGATCGTTCCAATGGCCCAATAAGATCCAATTCTTTCTAAGTGAAATGGGCCATGTGACAATTGAATGTGGCCACTTGACCTAAATGTCCACCCATTGGGTTTAAGTGAACTGCCTGGAACAGGCATTTCCCGATGACTTTTCCACGACTACACTTCCACGAGGAAAATTTCCACTCTGTAGCTGAATGAGGCTTCCCCTGTTGCAGCACAGAGTTTTTTAGGTGGGGATTAACTGTTAGTGCATAGTGTACTATGTACCCATGAACACACCTCACCCAGGCTGTGTGGCTCTTATCAATACTGCATCTTGTGTTAGTCTTTTATAGATAGGTCTCTGGGTCATCCTGTTGACCCATCTTTTGGAGAATGGGTGAGGGTGGGTAAAGACTGACAGGATGAGTGGCAGATGAAAACATCCCGGTCGAACATCTCCCAGAACAGCTTTGGTTCTTCTATGGGGCTTCTACAAGCACCTGGAACCATTGCTGCTCTTCATTTCTGAGCTCTAAGAGTGCTTGATGTTGTTTAAGTGCATGTATGACTTCCACGAATGGGCTGCTGGACGGAGTCATCATTCTGGTGACAACGTCTCTTTTTCTTACTTGGACTAATGCAATAAAGTTCTTTTGAGGGTGAGGAAAAAGGCAGGGTTGGTGATAAGCTAAGCTTTAACTAGGCAGGAAAAATATTGCTAAGAAACCCACTACAGTCACTGAACTGTGGAGGAACCTGGAAGAAGAGTGGACTAAAATAACAGTAGTGTGAGCCTAGTGATGTCCTGGGGTGCAGATGTGCTTAAGTCATTCACAGTAAGTGTCGGTACACTTTAAAACAATTGTTCACTGCTATAGCCTTGAGAAACTTTAGTTGTAATCTTTTTTTGGGCTACAATAATTGCTGTTCTATAATTTTGAATACTTTGATGTCCAGTATTGCACTGGAAGACAAAAAAAACTGAAATTTGCACAGCTGCAATTACTTGTGATTTTGAATGATGAAGATTACATTCCATTTCTGAAAAACAAGGTGTTCATGAATTCTTTTATCACTTTGATCTCCACTGAATAGTCTTACATAGCCCATTGTTTTTAGCATGTAATGAATAAATTATAGTTGTATAGCATATAGGTCTTTAGTATACTTTAATACAAATGATATTAGTATATTTGGTTTGGTTTCATTGCTGTTTTTTCACCACTGTAATTTTTTTCTTATTTTGTTATTGAGAAGAAAGAATGCAGAACGTATTTACATATTCTTCTCTCATAATTTCAGCAGCGTGGTTGCTGTCTGGATGTTGTTAACAGTAAATTGCTGCTGTGTTTCTTATAACACACATAACAACAATTCTATCCCTTCAATGACATTCAGTCTCTTGTACATTGTACGCATGAATGCAAACATGAAACACCAACTGTATGCCAGTGGTTTTGCTGATACAAAGACTCTCTGAATTCTTCATATACCCCTTTTAGAAAGGATTACGGTCAGAATGTAATCGTAATTTGACCTTGTGCTGTATGTACACCATGTCTCATTCCCTTTGATGTGTTGGTGTGGACGTGAAATTATTGTGTTCTTGGAGAAAGAGTTTGAAGGGGTCACTGGCAGTTGTTCTGCTAGCTTGACAGTGTACTGTAAACAACAATGCAGGGTTAAATGGGATATATGGATTCTCTTCTCATTGCTGCTAATGATCAAGACTCTAGGGATGCCACTTGAAAGCAGTGTCTACTTAATAGATTATGAATGTTTTTCAGGGCATTCAGACATTGGCAGCCATGGCCTTATGGTTAGAGATTTGAACTTGTGATCCAAAGATTGCAGGTTCAAGTACCACCACTGGCAGGGGTTGTAGGTGTTGGGAGTATATCATGAGCGTTCTCACCATCCTCAATGCTATGGCTCCCAAGGTAGGCCACTGCTCTGGGTGTGTGTTGATGGGTATAAGTCATTTTGGATAAAAGGATCTGCTAAACACTTAAATTTAAAGAAGAGGTAATGATTTGGCATTTTGATGGGGTTGTTCTGATTTTCTGTGCATTTTACTTTTCACTTTAAGGCGAAAAAAAATGATGTATTAAGTCATTAGGACACTTTTCCCTTGACTTCATTTTTTTTAATCCATGTGGTCTGCCACACTGAGCCCTTCCCATGCCTCCTGCCAATCAGAGTTTTAAATAGCATCTAGAGAAATAGAAGGCGTCAGTGGCCCTGCTGGCAGCCCCAGGGACGGGTGGAAAACTGACACTCCTCTCTTCAGTGTCCTCTGCTGGGAGGAAGGGCTGGTGGGTAAGGCCAAAGACGAGGGTACCCCGAAACACACGCACAACCCCCCCACACACAATGAATATGGTGATCATAAAGGAAAGAAAAGATTGGTGCAGTCATGACAGAACTTTGGGAAAATAGAATGAAACTTAAGGGCCAAAGGATTTACTCTTCAGGGCAAATTTTAAAAAGGGGGCAAATTATCCCATGAAATTCTATCAAAGCACAGATGGAAGTGGAAAAACTTTTGAGGTGATTTACTGACAATTTAAAAACACAGATGCAGCAACACAAAATCATATTTATGTTTTGGCATTTAAAGATATTGGTGTAACATGAAAAGGTTAAGAAGAGGAGGACAGAACTATAAAGTCTCTGATGTGGGACCTAAACTAGGGTCACCTAAAACGTAACTGGATTAAACGTTTGTTTGTAAGTCCTGCCCAGAAGGTTATCTGCTCCAAACATATTTTTTTCTTTTAAATAAATAAATATCATAATGTACCCTTTAATCTACACATTACCCATTTAATTAAAACATAAAATGGGATAAAGCCCAGCTGGGTATAAAGGGTTTAAAGGCACACATAACAGGACATTAGTGTGTCAGGAAATTACAACAAACTCAAGGACAAAGAATATGTCCAACTCTCAGCTTAAACAGCAAAACTTAAATAGGCATGAAGCAGCATTTAGACTTATAGGAGAAAAAAAATATTCTTGCCACCTTTAAAAACTATTAAAAATATAAATATAAATTTAAAAACTCATTCACTGTGCTTTAAATGACAGTTTGGGAAGAACATAATTAAACCATCATTAATCCTGCCAATCAATAATAATTTGTATTTGTTTTTCAAAGCGGTAAACAAGACAGATAAAATTACATTTTGTGTATATACACATGTACATATATATATATTAGCCCCCCTGTTTATTTTTTTCCCCATTTTCTGTTTAACGGAGAGAAGATTTTTTTCAACACATTTCTAAACAAAATAGTTTTAATAACTCATTTCTAATAACTGATTTATTAGATCTTTGCCATGATGACCGTAAATAATATTTGACTAGAAATTTTTTGTGACACTTTTATTTTATCGAAAAAAATATAGCTTAAAGAGGCTAATCATTTTGACCTTAAAATGTTTATTAAAAAATTAAAAGCTGCTTTTATTCTAGTTGAAATAAAACAAATAAGACTTTCTCTAAAAGAAAAACATAATATCAAACACACTGTGAAATTTTCCTTGCTCTGTTAAACATCATTTAGGAAATATTTAAAAAAGGGAGAAAAAAAAAAAACTTCAACTGTATATATATATATATATATATATATATATATATATATATATATATATATATATATATATATATATATATATATATATATATATATATATATATAGTTAAAGTCAGAATTATTAACCCCCCCACCCCCGAATTATTAGTCCCCCTGTTTATTTTTTTTCTCCAATTCCCCAAATAGTTTTAATAACTCATCTCTAATAACTGATTTGTTTTATCTTTGCCATGATGATAGAAAATAATATTTGACTAGATGTTTTTCAAGACAATTCTATACAGCTTAAAGTGGCATTTAAAGTCTTAACTAGGCTAATTAGGTTAACTAGACAGGTTATGGTAATTAGGCAAGTTATTGTATAATGATGGTTTGTTCTGTAGACTGTTGAAAAAATATAAAGCTTGAAAGGCTAATAATTTAGACCTTAAAATTTATTTTAAAAAATTAAAAACTGCTTTTATTCTAGCTTAAATATAACAAATAAGACTTTCTCCAGGAGAAAAAATATTATCAGAGATTATCAGACGAGTTACCCTGTGAAAAATTCCTTGCTCTGTTGAACATCATTTGGGAAATATTTAAAAAAGAATTTAAAAAATCTAAGGGCGGCTAATGATTCTGACTTCAACTGTATATATATATATATATATATATATATATATATATATATATATATATATATATATATATATATATATATATATATATATATATATATATATATATATATAGTACAATACTTCTCACATTCAATCAAATACGTTATTTACTTGTAATTGATTGTGAAATTGACTTGCAGTTTCTGAATAAACATTGTTTCTACATTAAGACCTGTTTAGAGTTTAAGCTTGGTATAAATAAAATATGATTTATCTCTTCAGTCTGAAAGATTGTAATAATGCTATATAGTGAAATGTGGATCATTAGGTAAATTAAGTAGTGAGCAAAACAACTAAAATGTAATCAGACCCTAAACAGAACAGCATGATCTGACAGAAATACATCCAAAGAGAGATTCAAAGCAAAGACAAATCCTTTCAAATGCAAGCTCAGTGATCGCACTCAAGAAAAAAGCAGACAAACATGACTTTTGAAGAAAGAAGCTAAGAGCCACTTTAATTAATAAAATGATTTAATGAGAAGATATGACAATATCTTACAAATCTCAAGCATATATATATTTCCATTTGTGTGTGTTCCCAGGGTATGTGGTGACTGTCTATGTATGTACGCCTATGACAGGGACAGAGGGGTGCTCTGGGGCAGTATAGCTATCAGGGCTTGTTTACAGCTTAGGCTCCCATATTTGGCTGCTGCACGGCTTCATGGCATTTTTGGAATGACTGAGAGTGAAGTGTGTGGAACAGAGAGAGAGACAGAGAGAGGTGACTGTGACACTTGGTCAGAGTGACTCACAAAAGAAAGAAACTCTGTTTAATGAACTGGACAAAATGATATCTCACCAAAGACACAAAGACTGGAAAAGTCTCTGGTGAACAGTGCTTAATGCAGTACTTGGAATCAAAACTGAATTTGAGTTTACATCGGGCCTAAAAGTAGGTGAGTGTTACAGAGGATGTTTCCTCATTCAAACTGTATTCTCAATGCATGATTTGCGACTGTCTTTTCTGTATCTTTTTGTATATATATTTAAGAGTTCATTTTGTATGATTTATATGCAAAAAGATGAAAATGTTTAAATATAAAGATGAATTATGGACTAAATTGTATTGGCTAAAAGTTTTACATTTTGGATAGTCAGAATCAAATGCTCCAGACCTCTTTGACGAATTGAGATCTCTCAATAATATAAAAACAGCTTCAGTGGTTATTCCTTTTGTCAATACAAGATCATCATTTGATACATTTTAGATGGCTTTTATGGCCCTAAAAATGGCCACACATTCAAGCTTTTGTTTAAAGAGTCTGATAAGTATAGCATATCTGTGATGTTTTGTGAAACAGTATGTGGTGATTTATCTATTTGTTTGTTTGTTTTTAGTATGCACGTTTCTGTACTAATCTTGTTGGAAAAATAATATGTTTTTTTTTCAGTAGTTTCTGTAGGTCTTTTCTATTGTTTTTAAAACTACCCAAGTACGATTTATGTAGATAAATTTTTATATTAAGTATATATTGGATTAATATATTTAAACATTCAAAGTTTCCACTGTAAATCATTTAAAACAAGGCTGTGGGGTATATATCTAGAAGAAATCGTATACAAATATGTAGTATTTATTTATTAATATTAGTAATGTTAATGTAAGTAAGAATTTATCATTATGTGTCTCCATCCTGGGCATTACATTTTATGGTATTGTTAATGGTATAATTAAGTTGTACAATCACTTCTGAACCACTAGGCATGTAAATGAAAAGTTCATACAACAAGCAAATAAATGCAAAACAAAATGTAATACAGAAGTGTTCTGTGTTTGGCTGTACATACAGTTGAAATCAGAATTATTAGCCCCCCTGTTTATTTTTTTTCACCAATTTCGGTTTAACGGAGAGAAGATTTCTTCAACACATTTCTAAACATAATAGTTTTAATAACTGATTTATTTAATAATTGATTTATTTTATCTTTGCCATGATGACAGCAAATAATATTTTACTAGATATTTTTCAAGACACTTCTATACAGCTATTTCAAGACATTTAAAGGCTTAACTAGGTTAATTAGGTTAACTGGGCAGATTAAGGTAATTAGGCAAGTTATTGTATAACGATGTTTTTTTATTCTGCAGACAGTCGAAAAAAGTTAGCACAAAGGGGCTAATTATTTTGAGCTTAAAATGTTTCATAAAATAATTAAAACTGCTTTTATTCTTGCCGAAATAAAATAAATAAGACTTTCTCCAGAAGAAAAAATATTATCAGACATACTGTGAAAATGTCCTTGCTCTTTTAAACATAATTTGAAAAATATATAAAAAAAGAAAAAAAAATTAAAAGGGGGGCTAATAATTCTGACTTCAACTGTATGTGACGATGATGACGGAATATTATGCTGAATGTGAATGAGCTGTTCTTTCTTACTAAGTGGCTGCTGGATCACTATGTGACTTCATGTTGAATATAAACAACCCACCTCCATCCCCCCATTTTAACTCTTACAGTATCTTGATGTCTCTTATGTTTTTCTCATGTCATTGCCATTTCTGTCAGCTAACCACTGGCCCATTCCATTTCTGTAAATTCCCATTATGCTCTTACCACCCGTGTATGTCTGTCTATCTGTCTGTCAGTCAGTCTGTCTGTCTGTCATTTATCCGTTCTATATATCTGCCTAGCTGTCTACATGTCTGCTTCCCACCTCATATTCTTTTTTCAACCTCTCCCTGCTGTCTGTCTGCCATATGTCTTTCTCCTCCAATTCCATGACCTTATTTGCTTTTTATTTGCTTTGTCCTTTTGTTATTTATTAAAATGTCCTCATCTTTCAATGTCTACTCATAAATTTGGCCACTATAAAAAATTATTTTGAATTATAGTGGCCTCTGCGTCTCTCTCTCTCTCTCTCTCTCTCTCTCTCTCTCTCTCTCTCTCTCTCTCTCTCTCTCTCTCTCTCTCTCTCTCTCTCTCTCTCTCTCTCTCTCTCTCTCTTGACCAACACTCTGGCATTATTTACCCATGATATCATTCCCTTGGCCTAACGTAATGCCATGGCTGTTGCTAGACAGACAGAGTAAAACTTGGCTATCATCATCCCAAACAAGTTTGTGCATATTTTCTAAACTCCAGCAGCAACTATTAACTATTTGCTAGTTACATGAAAGTACTTAGGTTGAAGTTACAATCTGGCAATTATGGTCTGGGCAATTGTGGGATCTTATAAATAGTATAGTATGTGTCTCATTTGTTCTCTCTGTCTGAATTATACAATTTTAGCTCAAGCTTATTAGGGCTCATCAGATTTCCATAATCAATGCTTTCTAATTACAATGCAAAAACAAATGTTAAATAGTCCTAATGTGCAATAGTTAACTCACCATTTTATCTTTCTTCCTTCTTTTTTTTCCATTATTTCCTTTTAATGTCATTGTCTGATTAACTGTACATCAGTGTCTCCTACGGTAGAATATACCAGTCAGACACTTCACTAAAATCCTGCATACCTCATTTCGGTGATTTGGATGGATTAAAAACACTATAAATCAACATAGGGTTGTCAACTATGTACAGTCTAAATTGTGATTTTATTTTATTTTATTATTATTATTATCATCATTATATTTCAATCTTGGAACATCAGTCATTACTGCGTTTAATTGTTGTTCCTAACAAATAGTGTAGGAATTAAAGTAATACCAGATTGACAACTAAATCAGTGTGCTTGGTTTTAGACACATTTCTGAATAGTTTGAAGGTGTCATTGTGTCATTGAGTGAGTAAGTGTGAGTGAGAGAGTTTAAACTTTAGTGGAAACCATTAAAAAGTAGATAATAATAATAAATATGAAGCAAAATAATAAAGAATAATGTGTCTGATACAGTGCTATGTTTGCTGATTAGTGCCACTTTCCTTGTGCATCAGACATTTTGATGCCAATGCAATCTATTGGAAAGTATGATGTCATAATTCTGTTATGGCATAAAATCGATTGGAAAAGTGCAGCATTTGTCATAAAGCTTTTAACAGATGAAAGATATAGCACTGGCACATATTTGTCATGGCCAATAACCTTTTCTTCTTTCATTTTTTTTTACCTTAAAAGGTGTGATTCTAAAATTGTCATGCTTTTGGATGCTTTACCATATAGGAAGCCATCCACACAGGTTCACGGCTAATGTGGAGATTTGTCATCTGTTGCTGGTTAAATGGTATATGCAGATAGCTGAAGAGGCTCCAAACAGAAGGTGTCTTCTGAAGCCATGTGATAGGTTGTGCAAGGTACAGAATTAATTTTTAACTGTTGTTTACTGGAAATCTTCCCCTTGCTGCTTCTCAATTTGTCAAATGATATCAAACTAATGGAATTTGACATCAACCACATAAAAATGTGTACTGTATGTTAAACGGGCTGTTTTTTTTAATTGAACTTGAACGCAAATGACATTTCAGAGCTCAAGTGGAGGGTAAGATTTTCAGTTAATAACAGATTAAATTTGGTCTGTTGGCCTCCATTGTCAAAGCTGTCGTATGACTTCAGAAGAGATACAGAGTAAAGCTATAAATGTAAAGAAACATTTGAAAAGTTTAAGCTAATGATGACTGTGCACTCTTAAAAATAATGGTTCTAAAAGGGTGTGAAAACATTTTTTCCAAAGAAAATTCCAAAGAATCATTCACTAAATAATTCTTAAAAGAACCCCTTTTCTTCCTTTTTCTAATATTTATTTCTAATAATCTAATTAATTCTGCTCCACTGTTTGGTTTAGTTTATTCATGGAACCAATAATGCTAATAAAGAAGCTTTATTTTTAAGAGTGACGTTACATTTTTAAATGGGCTACAATGGAAAAGGTCAGTCTTAAATGCTCACAAGATCATTTTTATAACCTCTCTTTCAGATGCTGCTCATACTCAAGGTCCAATAGACGGCAATCTTTACGCCCAGGTTCAGAAGAAAAACTCTCTTGAGGGTATTTTGCCTGCCAATGGTGCTTATTCAACTGACCGTGTTCCTCCTGTAGCTGAACACGCTCTTCCTCTTCCAGTTGCCAACCATCAGCTACCAGCTGCAGACCACGCTCTTTCTGTCAGCAGTGACTCAGGCAACTCCACTGCTTCCGTTAAGACAGACCGCACAGATGATGCTCAACAATCTTTGTCATCCTCAGGGCCTGTGAGCCAAGCTCCCCCTGGGACAGTAATTAGCCCCTGTGAGAACCGAGAGTTGGAACAACTTCTGAGTGGTTCAGAGGGACCACCTCATCAGTCTTTCCTCTCTTTTGCTAACACAAGCCCAGGGGTTGGTGTGAGGCACCTTGTGCCTGCGCAGGTCCACGTTAACGGACAAGCAGGTGCTGAGCGTGAAACTGACATTATTGACGACGAGTTACCAGAAAGCCAGGTGGGAGATAACAGTGCTGGCAGTCTTGGTACACTCTCCTCATTTGAGGGTCAAGATACACCAGCTGACAGTAAAACAGTCACAGAGTGCACTGTAGTAGAAGTAGAGGGACATTGTGGGACTTTCCTAGAGCGAAGGCCTAAAAAGGAAATGCCTGTACACCAGCTTCGAGGGTCATCATCAGCTCATGGACTGATAGACTACAGTGGGCAGAATGAAGGAATGTATCGCTCACAGTCATATGGTGGCATGATGCTGGATGGAGGACATAGGTATTTGCCACAAGCTCCGGAACGTAATACAAGCAGTCGAGAGGCAGTGCAGCGAGGGCTCAGTGCTTGGCACCAATATGGTCTTGTAGATGACCCTTTCTTTGGCTCTAATGGTGCCCTGCCACGCTTCTCAACTCGTGGAGGGGGGTCACAGCAGGATGTAGAACAGTCAATAGATGCCCTAAACATGCTCATGCTTGACTTGGAGCCTTCGCATACACCAGTTCCCAAATCTCAGAGTGCTCCCCCAGGTGAGAACATCTCAGCTTTTCATCCACCCTTTGGTCAAACTATTGCCAGACCTTCTTACCAGGCTGACCAGGCCATATATAGCGTAACTGGTGGTCCACCTCTATCTTCCTCTGCTAGTTTTGGCCAGTCCTCACAAAGATCATCACCTGCTTACCCCATAACTCCAATATCTGACCATCAAAGAGGTTACCCTCAAACTCCACAGACCCCTCAGACCCCTTATTCACCTATCTATCAGCAAGATCCCTACAGTATCCGGGGAGGTTCAGTTACAACACCATCCCCAACTTTAACCCTCCCATCTCCAATCAAGCCCCAGTATGTCTACCCAGGAAGTAGCGAAGTGTCATACTCCCCAGATCTTCAGGGTACATTCCCAGGCCCTCAGAAAAGCTACAGCGCATCATCATCTCCACTCCCTCCTGTTACCCCTGCAAAAGAGCCTGAGCCAAAGTCTGAGGAGGAAATGCTTAACCTTGAGGGACTTGTGGCCCACCGTGTGGCAGGTGAGAAAAAAGAAAACACTCTACTCTGAATAAACAGCTTTTGAAGCTTATACAATTTCATTAGATCATATTATTAAAAATCATTTGTTAATTATCTGTAAATTTTGGGTAATCCAGATATCATTTTACTCAGCCTTAGTGCTCATTTTGATGGAAAGAAAATAGTAGCCTTCTGGCTTCATTTAACTCAACAGCTATATTACAATTATTTTATTCATTAAAACTGAGCACATTAACTAGTAATTAATCATATCTGCCAAAGAAAGACAATACACCTGATCATCTAATGGAGTCGTAAAACTTCTTTAAGTTCTCACTTCTTCTTTTATTAGACCTATATAAAATAGACCAAATATACTGTTCAAACATTTAAAAAATTCCCTGCAAACATGTCCCACTACATGTATATACAATGAACACATGTTCTAATATGGTACTCTAGAGCTGACATACATACTAAAGAATGATGTTTTCACATGTTGAAGTAAAGTATTTCTGGCATACACTCGGATTGTTCACATCAACACTGTCCTCTGAGTAGGAGTGGATAGCTGCAAGATGTAAGTCACCAACAGCCAGAATAGACCTACTGTGCTGAGCTAAAACCGCCATGCATTCCCAGGCTTTGACAACAGCTACTGAATTTACAGTAAAATACATAACAGTACCACCTTCTGGCTGTGAAAGAAATTGCTAGACAGGCTTTATGAAACAAAAAAGGCCCATTTTACAGTCAGTTAAATGTGACCCAATTCCATTTTTTGCTCATATGTGGCACTAAGAAAATGTGTTCTATAATTGTGTAAAGAGGAAGGAGAACACATGCATTTTGAATATTTCAAGATTTTCAGGAACTTCAGGCCTCATTCATATGTTGAAATAAATTAGATATAATTCAGATATGTGCCAATGTGATTGTCATGTAAACAGATTAAAATAGCAGATTCGATTTTCCGAGGCATTGTATTGTGTATATAATTAAACTGTGACAATTTGGTCATTATTCATGGTGTACTGAGATATTGTATGAGAATATTAATTATATACTAATATTAATTATATTGTATAATATTCTTAGGAAGAATTGACGGTGGCTGTTGAGGCAGTAAATGTGAACATCAATAATACAATTAATACTAATAATTAATAATAATAAAAAACTGCATAATAATACCAAGACATTCCTCTGAATGGTTGAGAACACAATAACTGAAACATATGCATCATGCACTTTTCCTCCTCTGCCTCAAAATCTTGGTGATTGTTGACAAACTTCACATATATTGCAGAGTTAGCAACAAGTGTATTTCATGTTCGTCCATCTTGGCTAGTGTGTGGCACAATAACGCAGTTTAAGCATGTGCAATGTTTCAAATGGTATGGTAAGTGTAAACACGTGAATTGGATATGGGTCGCAATTGAAAGAACATGTAAACAAAAATGTGCAACAAATATGAATTAAGCATGATTGATGACATCTTAATGAAAAATGAAAAGATCCAGATATGAGGGTTCACAATTTCTTAATTTTTCTTGTTTTCCCTGTTCTATCAATACCTGCTCTGGCATGTGGGCCACCTCTCACACCATTGATTCCCCACCTGCACCTTCACTCTTCCTCTCTTCTCCTGCTTCAACCCACTTCATCATTGTTCTACCCAGAATACAACGCCCGCATCCGGGGCATCTCCAAGAGCATGTCCTTCCAGTCCGAACATCATCGTTCTTATTCCTTCTCTGGTTTGTCCCTTCACATGATCCTCCACCTTTCCCTCTATCCTCCACCCATTCTGTTCTTTCACTAGATTTCTGTCATCTTTTCTATCATGTCTTTTTTTTATTGATATGCAAATAATTTGGAAACAAGCTCTGAATATACCAAGAAATAATAAACTTAGGGGGTTTTTTTTCAGTTCAGTTGTTTTGACAACGGTATTGGTATTAGATCTCAGTTATAATAAAGTATATAAAAAATATAGAAATTTTGGGGTATATTTGAACAGTCACACACAATTACTGGAATTATATAATAATTACTGCAAATATATAACAAAAGTGCACTAAAAATCCTTAAAATCCTAAAATGTTACCTGTAATTTAAAAACAAACAGCTAAGAGGATATATGATTGTTTAAAACTATTTGTTTTACTAATAGGAATTCTATGACAAATGATAAAAGGGAGATTATAAAACTAGTGATACATAGGATTGGAATCATTTGACAATTACTCTGGGCTTTAATCTGAGCTAGTCGATGGTATAACTAGGCCAAAGTCATCTGCTTCTTCCTAAATTTTACATCCTTAATTCAGAGAATTAATTACAAAATTAAACCAGCACAGCAATGGATAATAGTGAGTCAATATAGAATCTCTAAAAAGTGTTTTATCCACATGAAATGACCTTAGTTTCAACAATCATGCAAAACACTGGCACCTGTAGCTTCATGCTGCCACAAAGTAGCAACATGTCATGGCAGCTTATCCCAATTCAGTTCAATGTGAATTTATATCCTTACACTCTGTTGATTATAAATAAATTTGCAATTATATATTATATATATATATGGGCACTATATATATATATATATATATATATATATATATATATATATATATATATATATATATATATATATATATATATATATATATATATATATATCAATTTCCAGTCAGCTTGATATCAGCTAAACTGTAGTTTGATGCTCCCGAAACAAATTCATTCCACTGACCATAGTCTAACTTTGCAAGTATATCAACCTTTTTTTAAATTAAACCTAATTGATATATAGATCAATAGTATCTAATGAGACTCATTGAGACATGAAACAAAATGTATTTTTTTTATCCGGTTACACTTTATTTTGATGGTCCGTTTGTTGAATTTAAGTTACATTGCATCTACATGCCAACTAATTTTTATGTTAAGTTGACATGTAATTGCAAAGTTTTTCTAGTCAGTTAGATGTCTGTTTAGCAGCAGTATCAACAGATATTAAGCAGACAGTCTTCTAATACTCAAATGGACCATCAAAATAAAGTGTTACCAAAATTCAAAATACAGTAGAAGGTAAAGTATATAAATATGTATCAAATTAACTCTAGTTACACATAATCTGCATTTGCTGATAAAACGTACTCTTCCATGTGCTTTAGGATCACATTCGCGTACAGTAACCCCAGATGAAGCTATGCCAACTGTACGCCGACGAACCACCAGTGAGAGCCAGTACCTCAGCAGCCAACATGACAGTGCAGCCCATGTGGTGCGCTCTCCATTGAAACCTGTATCTCCAGAGTTTGCCAACACAATTACAATGAACCCAGGTGGACAACCCAAGGAGGTAAAGAATAATAGATAAGATGTACAACTAGATGTTTCATATGTTGTTGTTTGTTTTGTTTTTTTTTTTTTTTTTTTTTTTTTTTTTTTGAAGATAGTTATCATTTGCACTAAGTCTAATTTACACTAATTTACACTCAATGCTATTTACACTAAGTACAAATTGGGAACAGATGCAATTAAAGTGCAAATAGTAATTAACTGTTTACACCAAGTAAAATTGGTGTATTATACTATGTACAATAATGGCAAATAGTGCTTTTGTGTACAATTATTTATGAATTGTATTTCATAAAAATGAAATGAAGTGTAATGTTTTTTCAATACTATGCTCAATGCAAATAGTGGCAGATATATGCACCTTAGTGTTAAGGGTAACTTATAAAACAGTATGCTTTTTTATTTGTTGTAATTGATATTATTTATTGCATTGATGCTGCCTTATGGGATAATCCAGTCTGCTGTGTTATGAAGAAAAATAAGAATCAGTTTGGCAAAACTAGGTTTTAACCCAAGTGCATTGTTTCAAGAGGTTACCTTACTGTGCATCTTACATCCTACTTCATTGTGTTGTTATAATGAGACATAATTTGTCTCCATGCATGTATTGGGCAGTCAATGCAAGTACAGCAGTAAAAAAAAGTGTAAATAGACAATTTTATTATTGAGTTATTGTGGTACTTAAGCGGTATATTAGCCCAATACTTCATAGCAAAATTATTATTGTGGTACACTAAATTTCCTCTCTTTTTTGTAAAATTTTCAGAAATCCGTGCATAGTTACAGGGATGCCTTTGAGGAGATGGAATCAGCTCCTTTTAGTCCTGCCCATGTCAATGCAGGTGAGACACATCTCTTGACACCTGCCGTTCCTGTTTCACCAAAATTGTGACATAGACTCCATAGTTTTACTGAAATTATAAAATAAATACAATTTTTGTATAAATGTGGAACATACGTGAAACATAAACATACACAAAGGGTTTGAAAGGGGAAAAAAGTGATCATGTGAGCAAAAGATTTAGCGAAAGAAGTTTTATGCATGTTTCACAAATGATTTTAAAATGTGAAGCTCGTGCAATGTTCATGGGGTTTCTGTAATAGTCGTTTCTGTGTTTGCATAATACAAAGTCACTCAGTATGCTTACATTTGTGGGTAATAATTATTAATACTGAACTATGAATACGATTTTTGTCATTTTGAGTTTAAACCTAATCGAAACCTGATCAGTTCAGCTGACTCTCTCTCCCATTTTGTTTAAAAAGGTCTTTCTGGACATGCAACTCTGTCAGCTGCAGGCCTGAGGGCACAGAACCCTGCAGAAGCTATGGTACAGCAAAACAGTTCCGGTAAGTACATGTAAAACCAGTATTACCCTCTATTTACTTTCTTGAATGGATAAATTTGCATATCATAGATCTGTATTTTTCAATTTTGTCACCAAATGGTCCATCATTACATGGCTGTTAGTTTTAAGAAATGCCCTCTCTCATACCACTTTCATGCATCTGCATGCACCTGATTTCTGTCATCCTAATGTGCATTTTCACCTTACACTGTTTGTATCCTCTTCAGTCTTAACAAACATCACTGCTCATTTTTCTGTCTTTTTATGCTGTCAGATTCTGATTCTAGTGATGAAATGGAAGGTAAGAGTATGTTCAGATGACAGTGGAAAACTTTACAGTGACATGTTCATTATCTTCAAGAATGCTACACACTCCCATCTGCACACATTCCCTTCTGTTACAAACCCTTCTTGTTAATGTGGGTTTTACAGAAATGGCATTTCAGTACTGTTACGTAAACAATTTTGGCCAAAAGCTTTGGTTCAGTTACTTTAATAAATTTTCTTTTATTGAAAATTCAAATGAAAATGAAGTCCTTGACCGCCGGTTCCATTCAACATAAGGCAGCATAAAGTGAAATGAACATTAATTATGGGATATCGTGAGGGACCAACTTGAAGAACAGGCTTAAACCAAATGTTGGAGGTTTATTTAAATTCAGTAATCAAATCCAAAATACTAGGCAGATACAAAGTCAAAAAAGCAGGCAGAATGACTACAAGTAACAAGTAATAGGTTTGAACAGAGCGAGCGGTAACCCAGTAGACAATAATCCAACAGTACAAGGCAATGGTAATACCATTAAATGAGCCAGTGAAAGACTAGCAATTCTTTGCAAGTTATCAGTGGAAATGCATGCCTATAAAGTGTTTTCATGATGCATCCTCGAATGGATATACTGGTGTCAACCAAACCATGTAAGCAATGTCCCTGAACTGAATGAAACTTGCATATTTTCTCAGATTATTGCTGCAGAATATTATTAATTGTCATGTTTTGGTCTGTATTAATCGGTCAGATGGGAAAAAATGCATTTAGAATACTATAGACTGCCAAAATTTATCAGAGGAGAAGAAATAAAACAACAACTGAGATACAAAAGGTGTTTGTGGTTGGTCAAACTGAACCAGGATTTCCAGGGCAAGAATCCTCTTCAAAGAATTAATGTTTGTTCTTGTCATTTCTGGTCAAGTAAGTGAAATAGTAGGCTAATATCTTTGTTAATACTGCTCATATGTGTCTTTTACCATCTATTAAATTCAGTTTGTCAAAATAGTGCACCCTTACCTGCTTACAAAGTCCTTCTCTGAATGTTTCTGTAGCCATCGCACATTATATTTAATGGCTACGTTGGTCTGCAATATTGCTGAATGAGATTTTTAAGTTTTGTAATAAAATGTTCTATATTAATTATTATATATGATTTTTTTTTTGTATTAATATTTGATTTATTTAGACCATGGGAAAACCCTGCTCCTCAAGATCTACCTTCCTACAGAGTTCATTACCAACACTGTTTCTCCAAACCATAGTTATGAAAAAAGTCTTCAACACTTTAGTTTGTGTTTGTGATTTTGAGATGTTGAGTTTGATTTTGAGTTTGAGATGGAACTAATCTCTGCAAGATGATAGCATAATTGGATTACTCTGATTTACATGATGCCCTGAACAGAGACAGAACTAGAAACTAATATTACTTGCAATAATCAGCTCCACTCATTGGATCATTGACATTAATAGGCATTAAATAACGTACCTGCACATTTAGACTTGCATTTTGTGCAGAATAATATCTATTTTTCCATACTTAGTCATTTTTTTCCATACTTAGTCCATCATTTTGAATTAAGTTTGAACTGCTTTTCATCTTAGAGCTTTCATAATATCATCCTAAATGTGTGTCATATCCTCTGCAGTAAATTATAATTTTATATGTATTTCTTGTTCTGTTATTTTCTTCTAGAGACGCATGGTTTTGTGGCAACAGGGGTCAGAGAAGGAGGATTAATTTCTCCTTTGCACCACCCATACTCTCCTGCTTCTGAAAGACCAGTTCCTCCTGCCCACACTGTCAGCCAACCTCAGCCAGTTAACAACTCTAGCTCTGATGGGTAAGTGTTGTAATCTGAACACCAACTCTTTTTCAGGTCCAAAATTTATGTATATGTCCTGGGCATGTTACTTCAAAAAAGTATTTAGATACTAGTTAATTAACTAAATTATTAACTAAATCAATTTATTACATTATACTTTATTATAAAAGTAATTGACACCCCCAATATTAAATATTTTGAATGATACGGGCACTAAATTGAACTTCATTGAGGTCAATTACAGCAAATTATACAGTATAATACATCAAACATATTATGGCATATTTTATTGTCATTAACATTAACTGCATTGTAATAGAGAAAACAGTAATTTATTTGATTACTCTTTACTGAAAAATGCTGTTATTCACATCACTGGTTCTTATTTATTTAATTGTATACTAACTTAACTAACCTTTTCTATTATATCTCTTGTGCTTTCTAACAGCTTTGGCAATCAGCGTACCTTTCCATCATTTCCATCTGAGCCCATTCGGGCTCCTTTATTTTTGGATACCTTTTCTTACCTTAACCCTGATGAGGCCACTGTTAATATCATGGGTATTCATCACGTCCCAGGAAGCCCCAACACACTCCACCGTACAGTAGCCACCAACACTCCCCCAAGCCCTGCCCTTCAGCGTAGGCTTGGTGGTCCGAGCAGCCCTGCCTTTGGGCGGCGTATAACAACAGCCAACAGTGGCAGTGAACCAACCACTCCTAACAGCCCTCTTCTGGGTCGCAGTGGGAAATTCATCCCACCAAGTCCTGTGCTAGACCGTCATCCCTCACCTGCACTAGTTGCCTCAAGTCCAGATCACAAAGTCCCACCTAGAGGTCAGGCGACTCCAGATGAGAGACTTGGGGCACAATCCAGACAAAGCACCACTTCTACAGTTCAGCCTGGACATGCTACTCCCACATTTCCTATAGAGCAATCCTCTAGTCCCTCATTGTTCTTACCCCTGGATATAAGAGCAGGATCCTCCATGGAAAATTCTGAAAGTGGTCCAGCAGATTGTGGTCCTACACAAGTGCCCCCACAAGGACATGCAATCCCCTCAATATATGGTATGACAGCTAAAAGTTTATAAATAAAATTACAGTGGAGGTAAAATTTAAGTAATACCATTTAATTTGCTAAATTCCTGTATTTGCATAGTCCTGTTTGAAGTTATCCTTGCAGGAGTAAATGCCATTTTTAATTGCATATAATAGTTTTAGTTGCCCTGGTCCATTCCTCTGCGGCAACCCCTGATACACTAGGGACTAAGCTGAAGGAAAATACGCTCAGCTTGGGAAAAAATGCTTCAGCAGACATGCGCCTTTAGGTATAGTATAAAAAACTTAAATCAGATATTTGAACAAGCAGTTGAACTGGAATTGCTTACCAATTCAATCAGACAGCTATTATCATGATGTAAAATAACCCATCTAAAAATGGGTAAGACGTAAAAAAAATTCCTTAAAGCTGACTATGAAATAATTAAATGGTGACTAATGTTTTGGCCCCTAAACATTTCATGTTACATATATAACCATGGTTCCCTGAGAGAGAACATGATGCTGTGTCAGAAATGACAACACTTTAAGAATGCCCCTCAAAGTGTTTGCATTACGATGCACAAATAAAATGAATCCACTAATGTGGCACCTTACCACAGTGTGACACAGTATGCTACTGTAAATTGTGCACTCATCAGGACATTAGAACTTGGGACTCGGAACAGGAAAGCTTTTGAAGGTGCAGGCCCAGATTAAGAATTCAGGGTCCCCTGGGAACATTGTCTTGTAAGGCCCCCTACCCGGCCGCACCCCTATAGTTGAATTAAAAAATAAGAATAATATAATACTTTTTTAATAAAATGAATCTATAATTTGTATAATTTAAATAAATTATATGTAGTATATATATATATATATATATATATATATATATATATATATATATATATATATATATATATATATATATATATATATATATATATATATATATTTATAGTCTACAAAGATATAACTTATTTTTTAAAGTATTGAAAAAATACTAATAAAATTAGTGAATATATATATATATATATATATATATATATATATATATATATATATATATATATATATATATATATATATATATATATATATATATATATATATATATATATATATATATTTATTTATTTTATTTATTTTTTTTAAGGGTATTTTTAATGTATAACTTTTACAAACTTATACAGCATATTATTGGCATGGCAAATAACACACAATGCCTCTCCAATCCAGTTCTATGAATCTGAGTCTTTCATAATACACACTTATTAATGATTTACTGTCTCTCTCCTCCTCTTCCTCTATTTTCTCTACTCTCCTCGTGATGAAGAGCAGGCAAACAGCATAGATCAGCTTGATTATAAACCTAAAAGTATCCGAAATCACACACACTATACCTCTTCTCTCCTGGCTCTCTCCTCTTCATGGCCTTTCTCTCTTTCCCTCTCTCTCTCTCCTTTTTCTGTCTGTCAGAACCAAAGCACACTAACAATTGCTCTGATTTTCGATCTGATTTGATCTGATCTCATAGCTAGATGAATAGTCAGAGAGTCAGGGTTCTCTTGTTCACTGACTCAGTTACCTCAAATGAAGCTGCAGACAGGCCTTTCAGAACAGTAGTTAAGTCCCATGCCACGACTCTAACATAACTTGTAGTACTCAGCAGCAAAGCCCCATGAAGGAAATGTACTGTATCATTAAAGATTTTCTCCCTAAGGTTTCACCACCCAAATATATGTGGTAAGCTGATATGGCGACCACATATAACTTTAAAGTAGTGAGAGCTTGGTTGATCTCCACTGTATAATAAACAGATTTCTGTGCATATTTGAAATAAAAACCTGTATTCTTCTCAACAGATGGACCTCCAGATATTAGAATCAATATCAAATTTGTTCAAGATACATCCAAATATTGGTACAAACCAGAAATCACCAGAGAACAAGGTAAGATATTTAATATCGATTTTCACGAAATGTCTCTTTTTTTAAGGGGATCAAACCTTTCTGTCACAAAACATTCCATGTGCTTACAAAGCTAGAGGTCCATTATAGTCATGTTGTTCTGAAGAAATTGAGCTCCAATTTCTCCATACTGGGAACAGCCCCAAGACCCCATGCAGGTTCCAGCTTGCAAAATGTACAGTAGTTTATACTGGTGACCTGCTTTGCTGGATTTTTAAACAGGACAGGCATCATCAAGATACAATTTTGTCATTTATAATTATGTAAGATGGGTAGTACTGTGTTTTTCTTCTATCTATGAAAGTGTGGATTTGTAGTGACATATTTACTTATTTGTATCTTTTAGCCATTTGCATTCTTAAAGATCGTGAACCTGGAGCATTTGTCATTCGAGACAGTAACTCCTTCAGAGGAGCATATGGCTTGGCCATGAAAGTAGCCTCTCCCCCTCCAACGGTGCAGCAAAACAAGAAAGGTAAAAAAAGACCAATGCATTAACCAATATTTAGATCTTAATTTCTGAACTGATCTTCAGCTCCATTTATCTTTTCTACTTGCTTTCAAGTTGGAGACATCACAAATGAGTTGGTACGACACTTCTTGATTGAAACCAGTGCCAAGGGTGTGAGACTTAAGGGTTGCCCAAATGAACCCTACTTCGGTAATAAAAATGATGTGTATTTTACTGTAAATTAGAACCTATTTAAACTAGCCTTCCACTCATCAGCGTGTTTGTACACTGTAACATGTCCTTTGTGTGTATGGGTTCATTTACAGGGTGTCTGTCTGCTCTTGTATATCAACATGCCATCACACCTCTGGCTCTACCATGCAAGCTTATGATCCCTACAAGAGGTGAGAATGCCATTGTCGCCCTGTCGCCCCATTCCTGCAGCCTCTGTAATTGACCTCTTCTAATTGAATGCTGTTCGCTTATATCTCTAGTAGTGTCACTCATTGTCCATCTGTATTACATCATAGAAGTCTTTGTATTTGATTTAATGTCTTCAAGGTTTTTCCTTTTTAAACAGATCCAAATGAAGAGGCCTTGGAACTAGCCACACCAACAAGTTCAACAATGGATTTATTAAAGCAGGGAGCAGGCATGTCTCTATTATGCTCTTTATGACTCTTTAAATAACTAATTTGTCACCTAATTTCTTGTCACTTTTCTCAAATTTTAGGACACCCTAAACCTATTGAAGATTTTTATGGTAAGCAAACTGTATCATAAACTAGTTTAACTGTAAAACACTTGCTAAATAACCTACACTCATGAACATCTGAATCCAGTTCTAAAATTAGGTGATAAGGTAGCTAACTTGCATATCCCACTACTGCCACATTGCATTCAAAGGGCACCTATGATGAAAATCATTTTTTGTAAGCGGTTTGGACAGAACTATAGGTAGGTATCGTGTGTTCACGTTGGGGTTATATAAAGCCAATAAGTCTCTTTTTAAAATTTTCTGACATTAAAATAGGATCCAAATCCCTCCCGTTTTTGAGGCTGACCACAACTTGATGTAGGAGTGCGGTTTCCCCGTCCACCGAATTGGTCAACAGCCGCGTACTCTGTAGTAACGCATATATTCATATCAACAAGACGGGATGTGAGCACACTCTGACAGGCACATGGAAACGGTGGGCGGGAAGAGCCAGCATTAAAGGCACAGGCCACAAAAACAGCTTTTGAGCTGAAACTTTACAGACACATTCTGGAGACACAACAGACTTATCTTAAATCTTAAAAAAGTGGTAAAATAAAAACTGCATGTTTGAAGTCTACACTACACACTAATTATATCTCTTTCTTGCAGCTTGTAACGTTTTGTACATAAACTCTGTGGATATGGAATCTCTGACTGGTCCCCAGGCTGTAGCCAAAGCCATCACTGAAACACTTGCTGCCAAATCCCCTCCTACTGCAACCATTGTCCAATTTAAAGTGTCTACACAGGGCATCACACTCACTGACAATCAAAGGAAGTAAGTTTTAATATGATTCACTTTTAAAAATTGAAGTGGTAAATGTTTTAATGGGGTGGCACGATGGCTCAGTGGTTAGCACTGTCGCCTCACAGCAAGAAAGTGGCTGGTTTGAGCCCCAGGTGGTCAGTTAGCATTTCTATGTGGAGTTTACATGTTCTCCCCTTGTTCGCGTGGGTTTCCCCTGGGTGCTCCGGTTTCCCCCAGTCCAAAGACATGCGCTATAGGTGAATTTGGGAAGCTAGTATATGTGTGTGAATGCAAGAGTGTATGGTTGTTTCCCAGTGCTAGATTGTGACTGGAAGGGCCTCTGCTGCGTAAAAAATATGCTAGATAAGTTGGCATTGTATTCTGCTGTAGTGACCCCTCAGCTAAGCTGAAGGAAATGAGGATTTGAATGATGTATGAGCGTCAGTCTTGGAATAACTCAACTTTTTTGTTTGTTTGTGTTTTTGTAGGGTTTTTTTCAGACGTCATTACCCAATCAGTTTGATCACATACTGCAATATGGACCCACAAGACAGAAAGTAAGTTTTTTGTGTGTGTATTGTGTTTTTTAATCAGCTTGTCTACATGGTGTATGAGCTACTCCTTTCAGAAACTTATTTTGACATACAGTATAGGGTGAAATTTACCAACAGCTTGAACCACTAATCTGCTTTTTAAGTGTAGCATAATAAAAAAAACTATTGTCAGGACTACTGTAAAGACACAAAGTGATGCATTAGCAGTGAAAGAGCATGAACATTGATTTTAGAACTTAAGTAATCAGACATTATTGCATATATAGCACATTTGTAAATAAAACATAAAAATTATTTGTGATTTTTGCTGTAATAGTTTCTATTTTTTTTTGTTAAAGTCAAAACTGACAGAAAAAAAAATCCTGAATTGAGTATACACTAACCTACATATTGTCAGACGAGATGGTGCAGTCAAAAACAATGGCAGAACAAACAATCATATTGTATATAGTCTATGGATGTTAACATTTTCACAGACCGTAAAATTATTTGAAGCAACCAGATGAGTCTGTGTTATTAGTTTCAGCAATTGTTACATGGGAATGACATACCTTAAAATATGGTGACTGACCAATTAGATTCAAGTATTGCAGACAGCTGTGTAATAAAATGTTATAACAGTGTGATTTACTATGGTTTGTGACAGTTTGTTTTCTGGTATTTGTGTGATTTCCAATGCCTAAAGGTTTGTCTTAATACATCCCTGTTTTGTTAGTACACATAGTACACATAGTACACATAGTACACATAATTAGACATTATGAAAATAGCTTCTGCACCAGTTTTATTTAATTTGTGCATTGCCAGTAGATCACATGCAAAACTTTTCACTCCCATCAATGCTATAATTGGACAGTGCTTTCCCTCTAATCTGGCATAAATTCACTAAGATCCTGTTCTGATGTTTTCACAGGTGGAATAAAGCAGAGGGTGGTGTAGCAAAGTGAGTATACCATACTGAAAAATTGTCTAGAACTTTGTCAAAGGCTTAAAAAATGACTCTGATCAATCTTTATTCTGGTTTATAATGCAGGCTTTTTGGGTTTGTGGCTCGAAAACAAGGAAGCACGACTGATAATGTGAGTCACCTGTTTGCTGAGTTGGAACCAGACAATTCTGCTTCAGCCATTGTCAGTTTCGTCTCCAAACTAATGCTGAACATCCAGAAACCTTGAGTGACTGCCCAGCAAACATCTTGGTTTCTCCATATGAGTCAGATTTTTTTTCACCAAAGAGGATTTGGTTACGCTAACTTATTTTTCCAGAGTGGATTATTTTTTTCAATACAGTTCTACTGTCATTTTGTTGAAGAGACATGGTAGTGGGGCTCTTGTTTTTTCTTCTTTGAGAAGATATGAAAATTGCACCCTTTTTTAAGAGAGGATCTTGCTGGAAAAAAGGCAGACAAGAATGCTTGGGTAAAGGTAGTAAGTGTACTGTAAATGAAAGGGATTAGTGTCCTTTTGGCCTTCCTTACCAGAAGGTTGGTCTGTAAAATAATAACATTATTTAAAAAGTTAATACAAATACATGAATTACAAATAATATTTAGAGGAAAAAACCAAAGGTACTGTTAAAAAATATGTCTGATATTATTTGTTTTTATTTATAACAAAAAAGGCAAAAGATAAGATCAGACCAGTCAAAAACTATTGAGTTCCTCATTCTGTGTACTCCTGTGAAAAGTATGAAAAAGCCATTTTGCATGTTTGCTTGCAAGAATCACAAGAGTAATTTCTCTGAATTCAGAGGACTTTATTTTACTCTGCTGTTACTCTCCGAAAAGCATTTTACAGAACTAAACTTTTGACTTCAGCTTCCAACAGACCAAATCGATTGAGTAAATAAAGAAATGTGGTCCAGAAAATGGAAAACGAAACACCTTGCCCAGGCTTGCCAAACTGATCACCACATAAGGACTTGCTATACTTGCCTGTGGACATAAAACTAGCCACAGCACTGCAGTCACTGGAAAATTCACATTGAAATTCCATATCGGTATGGATAGTGAAAATCACATTGACTCTACCCACAATGTCCTGGCTGTGGTAGTAGATGTTTAGCTTTTTTCTGAACTGTGCTCAACATCCCATTTACAGCTTTACCCCAGTCAGTGACAAATATAAGACGTTTTGTTGCATACTATTTGAGTGCATGGGTAGGTTCATTTTGTACTTGTCTTTAAAATGTATTATGAGAAACCATGACATTAACTGAATATTTATTTTTGTTGCAGTATTACTCATGGTTAACTAATATTTAAAATAGTGTAAAGTCTACAGAAAAAGAAAAACTTGACTTAAACGTTGAAAATTACATATTTTAGCTAAAATATCGAAATCAGGTTTTGAGAAGCTCTTGATGTAAAATGTATGTTTTTGTCTTTATTTGAATGTGTGTTCACTGTGTCATTGTTAAGTGTTTTAGAATGAAAAGGCATGAATGTGGAAGAAATTGAAACAAAAAAAAATATTTTAGATTAAAAAACACCAGTACGTGTAGAAATTTGCCATGAGTGCTGCCATTATGTGTGTGAATCAAACAGCTCCTGCAATGGATATGGACTGTGTTACTGGTCAAAGGGAGGTCAGTTATTTATTGTATTCTGTTGAAACATAAAAGGGAAATGTAAATGATATAGAATATATTGCTATATTTAAAAGAAAAAAGTTATAGTATTTCATTGAATGCACCTTCTATCCTGTCAGTGACTGTAGGTTTTTATAATTGGTTCCTTCTCTGTTGACCATCATTAAGTGCTTTATAATCATAGATGGGGCGTAAGAGATTGAATATAAAAAAAATCTCATTTAATTGGCAGGATGTGAGGTGTTTTGCTATAGATTTCCATATTGACCTTATTCTTCACCTACAAGAGGGCGCAGCCATTGGAATCTTTTTGGCTCATTTACTTCCATTGATTTTTAGACTTTAAAAACGTCTTGTTATGCAGCTTGATGTTGCAAACTGATATTTTCTTATTATATTATTCTTCATTTTATGTATAGTTATGAACACACTTGTTTGTAGAACAAGTAGTTTGACGGTTTTCTATCGTTTATTATTTCTTTATCATTTCTCCCATGGATAACTCAATCGGAAGTTTTAAAACAAACGCAAAAACGAGCGCACTTCCGCATTGCAGAATAAGGTCAATACCAAGAGGTGATGATGATATAGCTCTCAGTTAAGTAAGCCATTGACAAATGTAATAAGTCAAAGCTAATCACTGAAAATGTGTTTCAGTTGTTCAGCAAATTTTGTCAGGTTTTTCAGACATGAGTTTTGGAGCTGCAACATGTTTGTGTTTTAAGGATTGCAATTATGGATGAAATGCAAGAAACTGTGGAGTTTACAGTCAATTGTGTCAAATGGTCAAAGGGAGCGATTTGACAGACCATGTGCAGTTGAAAATAAAAAAAAAATCAGAAACATAACCAATTTTAGTTTTATCTATCACCTTGTGTGTTTCAAGATGTTTTGCTCTTTATTGTGTACTTTTTAAAAATATCTATTGTACAAGTTGTACTATGTACTTACTCAGCCAAAAGTGTCTAGTACCACAATGATGAATCCAGCTTTGCACAGCACAATTGTGCATTGAGATATATACATATAAGCATACACACATACATACATACTTAATGTTATGGTCAACTGCAGTGTTGCCCTTGCAGGCTGCTGGAGAACAATCCCTGTCATTCTACCGAACTACAAATCCCACCATGCCCCGCACTCACACACCAGTTCTAGATGACCCCTTGATTACACACACACAGCTGCAGATCATCGTCACTGATTACTCTGACTATTTAAGCACCATTCTCAGTATTGTTCCATGTTCCTGTGTTGCTTGTTTTCATGCTTTGCCATCTAGTTTTTGATTCTTGGACTTTGTTTTTGGATTGTGATAGTTTTTTGCCTGCCCCGAACTTTGCCTGTAATATTGACTTCTCTCTGGATCGTCTCATGCTCTTTATGCTGGTTGTCTATCCCTGCCTACTCTACCATGGAACTGAACAAAGCTGCACATGGACCTCCATCTCTGTTGCAGCGCTTTCATCCCTACAGAATATGGAGCCACATATGTTCAAGCAGCTATAGATCAATCAGTTCAATTGATGCGTCTTAGCCTAGGTAATCAGGCTGTACAAGTTACATACACTTTGTTAATAAATTAATTAATCTGGCACATCTAATATCATGGGATGACATTTGTCTCATAATCTTTTTCTGAGGAGAACTATTTGAACCACTTGCTTCATGCATGCTATTGCACTGTCCTCAATGGACATTGGAGTATTACATAGATCTCGAATTGCTAAGGAAACTCCTAAACATTTTTTAAAGGGGACATCCAACTGCAATACTCACCGAAAATGCAGCTTGCTGCTCACAAAATGGCCGCCACCAGTTCTTCATGTCACAAGATGGCAGCCACCAGCTCTTTAGGTCCAAAAAACAGCTGTCACTAGTCTATCAGCTCACAAAGTGGCCACAGCTAGTGCATCAGCTCACACGATTGTCACAGACAGTCTGCCACCAGCTCACAAGATGGCTTCCTATTCTAAGTCTATTCCTGTCATGGTTCCTGTTGTAGTTTCTGTCCCTAAAATTCCATCACCAGTTCCTCTTGAAATCCTGGAGTCCCACGAATGGCCAGAGCTGCTACCTGAGTCCCACAGATGGCCAGAGCAGCCACCTGAGAACCACTAATGGCTAGAGCCACCACCCTAGTTCCACAAATGGCTACCAGAGCCATGTGACTATCCAGTGCTGCCAGAGCTGTGTGACTATCCAGTGCCACCTGAGCTCGAAAAGTAGCTGTGACCAGAGCTACAGCTGCAAGGGTTGTTGATGCCATCTGGGCTTCAGAGTGGCCACCACTGCCATCAGAGCTACATATGCAAAAGCCGTCAATGCAGCTTCCTGATCCACTAATGCCTCCTGGCCCTGAACCTCCTGATCCGTCTATGTTTCCAAAGCCTCCTGACCCACTGAGGTTGTCTGACCCACTAGTGCCTCCTGACCCACTCGGGTTGTCTGATCCACCATTGCCTCCTGACCCAGAGCCTCCTGACTCACTGGAATTGTCTGAACCCCCTGTGTCTCCTGACCTACTGGGGTTGTCTGATCTGCCAGTGCCTCCTACCCAGAGCCACCTAACCCACTGGGGTTGTCTGACCCTCTACTGCCTCCTGACCCAGAGCCACCCGACCCACTGGGGTTGTCTGATCCACTAGTGCCTCCTGATCCTAAGCCTCCTGACCCACTGGGTTGTCTGAACTATCATTGCCTCCTGACCCAGATCCTCCTGACCCACTGGGTTGTCTGACCCACTGGTGTCTCCTGACACAGAGCCTCATAACTCACTGGGGTTGTCCGACCCACCAGTGCCTTCTGACCTAGAGCCCCCAGATCTACTTTAGCTACTTCTTTTCATGCAACAACACTGAAGAAATGCCATTTTGCTTCAATGAAGTGAGTGTACAATTTGTATTTGACTGCCTCATTTGACTTGACATTTTCTTTTAGTGATGTATGTTTTGAGTGAATTCACTACTTTACCTTATAGCAAAGTGTAATTTTTGTCACATGAAAAAAAATATTTACATATATATATATATATATATATATATATATATATATATATATATATATATATTGGTGGGCCATTTTCGGCATTAACGTGAGACTTTTATCTCGCGATAAAAATAATATCGCCATTAATCTATTCTCAAAGTTAGGTTGGAAGCTGGGTCTATTTTATGCAAGCTATGATGACTTTCACCTTGATATTTTAGCGCAGATGTATACCTGACCGATGAGCCGTCTGACAAAAAAGTGCATCAAATCAAGTGCACAAAACCTTCTGAATCAAATCAACAGGATGCCTGACTTTAACTGCAGTTCCGCAGTTTCATTTTAACTCATGAACATTTCATTCATGCCCCTAGGGTATTATACCCAAATAAGGAGTAAGGACTGGTGAGAGTGTTATGGAATTTAATAACGCATGCCAAATAGAAAGAAAATAAACTTCCACATTTCGCAATGTGTTTGTGTGTGTGCGTCTGTGTGTGTGTCAGTCCTTTACTGACAGCCGCGTGTGTGGATCTTGTCGGAAAATGTGGTGAAAACTCCTACATGATGGTAATAGTTTGTTCACAGTGATTACTTCAATAATGCCACTAATATATGCATACTCCATATGTCTTAATTCCATTTCTGTTTAGTTCAGTTATGACTTTAGTTGAATTAAGGTGATCAAAAATCACTGTTTTGAGCTTACAGTATGTAGGCCTACAGTTCAAAATTTATGTTTAACTGAATAAACAGTTGGTAAACACAAGTACATCTTATTGAACATCATTTATTTTCATCACCAGTTATCATAGTAGAACAGTTTCTCAAACAGTTTGTGATGCATTATGGAAACAGGAGATAAGCCCCTTGTCTAATGCACCACCTGGGAAACTTGAGAAACCCGTTCTCAAAGACTTATTATTTAGGTAGCACACATATTATGGATGCCTTCGGCAGAATTTAAATGAGCCATTTTAATCTATATTAATCTTATTGTATAACGATAATTTGTTCGGTAGACATTCAGGGAAAAAATATAGCTTAAAGGGGCTAATGATTTGGATCTTAAAATGGTTAAGAAAAAAATTAAAACTGCTTTTATTATTATAAAGAAAAAAAAATCAATGGGGGGCTAATAAAACTTCAACTGTATTTATATATATATATATATATATATATATATATATATATATATATATATATATATATATATATATATATATATATATATATAAATATATATAATTGGCATAATTTTGCATAATCATTAAATAAACTGGAAAATGTATCATGGCCTACAGTGAGTTTCAGTATTCAGGGAATTGAGAGTATTAGTAAGGCCAGTGGTGTTAAAAAAAAAAATTTACAAATACTCAAATTTATGTATGTAGTTTTTATCAGAAATAAAACAGAATGTTACGTTTACACATCCCAGCACAAATTGCATGTTAACGCATAAACCTTTCACAGCATAATACTCACTACTCTTGAGTACTTTTAAAAGGGTTACTTTTTACTTATAGTTGGAGTAATATTTACAACAGATACGTTTACTCTACATGCACTACTTTTATTTGAGTATCATTATTCTGTACTTTTTCAACTGCTGAAGGCAAAGACCCCCAGACTGAATCTATATTTTATTCCAACATGTGTACAAAGCAGGGTTTTTACAGATTTGATTTTTGCTGTGGAATATACTCACTGCCTGACATTAAGTATTGATGTGTACCCTACTGCACCTTCAGGATCATCTAGACCTCACTATTTCTCTTGTCTCTGTTTGTTATTTGTATTTCTGATTCCAGAACCTACTGAGGTGATAAGCTATTATATTGAAGAAATTATATTTTCTGAGTTTTCAAGACACATCAGACAAAGCCAAATGAATAAAAACTATATAGGAACTGGGGTTGAATAAGATTCATGAAGGTTAACTTTTTATATTTTAATACACAAAATAAATGTATGAAACAACAATATCATTATAAACAATTAGGTACGTTTTTTATTTAAATGTTTATTTATGGAAGATCTTCACATTGATCCCATGGGCCAACCTGAACACCCGTCGGTGACACACCTGCAGCTTCTCCATGATGTATGTCCAGCGTTCCCCAGCCTCCGGCACCAAGACTGCAGCTCTGCACAAGAAGTTTGGCCAGAGAAGATATGGCCGTGCCCAACAGAGCCTAGTTTTTTCCTTCACTTTCGTCAATTGATGAAGCTTCGTTCCTCGCCACTGGCTTGCATGGTTTGGGACTTGTGGAGCTGTGCATCGATGAATTTGATCTTCAGTGTTTGGATTTTCAGCAGTGAAAATCAAACCACACTGGACTGAACTAACTGAACTTCAACTGAAAACTGGACTGACACAGTTTCAATTAACTAGAACTTCTATGTTAAGCTGCTTTGACACAATCTACATTGCAAAAGTGTGATAGAAATATAGAAAGTGGAATTGAAGTGAAGATCGCTTCTTATCACCTCTGCTTTCTTTATTAGTCAAATAAGTAAACAATGTGTGCAGAGAAGACACTATTCAAATACATTGTCTGTGACAGTCTGTGGTACACCATGACCATGACCACCATTTCAGTTATTTTATTATTTCAGTCAAGATCACTTTCATATATATATATATATATATTAATATAGTAAGTATGCAGTTATTTTAGCTGTTTGGTTCTGCAGGTCCATGCAGCAGATAATGCAGCAGCAAATCAAACCCCTACAGGGCTAACAAAAAAGATCCAGAAATCATGCATTAACAATTGCAATTAATTATGGATTAATGCACAGGTCAAAAATGTGAAGTTGATTATCATGCACTTGGACTAAAACATCAAACAGATACCACACTATAGCTAGAAGGAAAAGGGGAAGGTGGAGGAAGTGTGTAACTGGATTTTAGCCAAGCATTGAAGAGTGACCTGATGTATGGATTTAAATAGACCACTGTGATAGATGTCAGGATTGGTACATGTCAAGAACAGCTGACCATCAACTGATGCAAGCATTGTTGGCATGTCCTGCTTGAACTAACCCAGTGCTAGATTTATTTAACACACAGAGTTAAGAACAAAATAAGAGACCATATATATATTTTTTATTATATTTAATGATAAATATATTTTGATATGTATTTAATATATGACAATAATATAATAATAATAATAATAATAATAATAATAATAATAATAGAAACTCTAATGATAACTTTGAAAAGAGCACTATTGGCCAAGAGAGCAGAGACAGGCCAGTAGACAGAACAGTTTGAATAGACTAGAACAGAATAGTTTGAATAGAACAAGTGTAGAGGGCAGGTGTCTTTGGTATGAGATCAATGTTAGCTTATATGTAAATATCTGATATTCAATTCAATTCAATTCACCTTTTTTCTATAGCGCTTTTACAATGTAGATTGTGTCAAAGCAGCTTCACATTGAAGATTATAGTAAATTGAAACAGTGTCAGTCTATACACGTGTATGAAATCTTAAAGAAATCTTTACACGTAAAGAAACCTTATTAGGCAATAGAAAAGCTAGTGGTCATCTGTTGAAGATGTATTGGCATAGATGTATTGATATGTATTGATACTTAACAGAAGCTAATATGCTTTGATCAAAGGTATGTTATACTTGTTATAATTAATTCACACTAAAGATAAAAGTTATAGTGATTTCGCAGTAGAGGGAGATAAGCATATCTTTGTTTCATATGTGCTTGTGTGGGAAAAGCGAGGCCATGGTCACAGCTAAGGAGAGTCTGCTGGGAGTATTAATGGGGAATATCACACCCACACTTAATATGCAAACATGCTCATGACAGCTCCATGTTTGTTTTTTGTGGGCAAAGTGGGCCACAGCCACAGTGCGGGCTAGCCTAGGTATGGTCCACAGCTGCTGGCTCACTACGAGCTCAGGGTGAGTAGCCCAAGCTAGAGAACAGCCCAGATAAATCCCATTTAAACCTTGTGTGGGCCATACAAGTATCAAGAGCAGTGCCTTTGAGAGTTTGCTCGATGTCAAAACAATGGCCCATTAGTGTTGGTTCCTTTGGGCTTGATTGAAACCTACAGGTAAAGCTGCAGTCACACAAGAGTTTGAGCATGCGAAATTCTGTCATACGGCACTGCGAAAAAGGGGCTGGATTAAACAAGATGACAAGAGATTAAAAACGCAAGCGATTTCTACATATTTTAGATTTCTGTATAGAAAGGTCATGTTTTGGTCTTACATTGGTCTCACGCAATCAAGAGATGCGATTTCACAGGTCAGAGTTCATCATGCTTGAACTTTGTAACACAGCGACATGAGAAACTTGTCACACAACCTTGCGTTTCTGGTTTGCCACATTTGAATGAATGAATGGAAGTCTATGGGGCAAAAAGTGCAGTGTGACCGTGTGTCAAGACAGGGTTGGAACGTAGCTGTGCAGGCCTGTGGCCCTTCAGGGACTGAGTTTGACACCCTTGGCCTAGACTTTTTCAGAATATTCTCGAAAGCTTGTGTATTATGCCTGTTTTTGATTGTATATACACTGGTGGATTATCACTGTGGGTGTAATGGTTGTGAATTGACGATGATGAACACTGTAATAGCAAATCCAAATGCAGCATTTATTTAGCAGGATAGTCATACAGGCAGAGATCAAGTGCAAAACAGTGCAAAACAGTACAATAAGGGTTATCCAAAATCGTAGTCAAGCAGGCAAAGGGGTTAGGTTATAAGGCTAAGGATCAATACACGGAAGTAGTGATGTGACGTTGTGTGCCGAGGCTTCGAAGCATGTATTAAAAAAATGATACATCTCGCAATGAAGCAGTGTACCGGAGCTTGATTAGTTTTGCCATCCTCATGTGATCAGTGACGTCCGAAGCTTCATTTTCGCCTATACCCACGTGACTGCTTCGAATTTTGATTTAAAGGTTTAAACACCCCCATGGGTTAGTAAAGTGTATAGCGAGAGATTAGGCATCGATTACATATATTTCTACTGTTTCAAAGCACTGCACCGGTCCCACACACCAGTAATTTAACTAAAATACAATAGTAATTTATAGTAAATAGGTTTTGAACCATATTAAAGTGTATTAGCGTATTTTTTACAACTATCTTTAAAGAAAATCACTGCATATCGTAGTATAGTGGTTAACAGAGACCAGCTGAGACCAGACCGAATGTAGCCCGAAAGCCTCACTCACATAGCCTCCTCCTTAGAGCATTCGCCTCCCATGCATGAATCGCTGCTTCGATCCCTGCTTGGAACAAGTGGGTGGTTGAAGGACTAGTTGAAATACGATAAATGTAAATACTTTTGAATACCTTGGATTTTACTACAGTCATCGGTGGTGTAAAGTAATATACCTTATGTGTAAAAACTACAGTAATTGAGTAATTTGTTTATATTACTGTTGTTGTAATACTACATGAATGAGTTGGTCACTTGTGAGCATTTGACATTATTGCAACGCAGTGTATTCCCACACTTTAACCAAAAGAGGTCCTTATCGAGCTCTGATTTAGAAAGCTTCGAGTAATGTACCCTTTTCCAATACAATTGAGTCGAACGCTTCACTGGTTCAGAAAGCTTCATTTCACCATCACTACATGGAAGAACAAAGGCAAGGCTTGGAACACGGAAGACTAGACAGGAAAATAATTAGACATGAAAACATTACAATTTAGCAAGGCTAAGTCCTGAGGTGTCTGTGCGTGCAGCTTAAATAGTGTGTGTAATCAGACCTTGACAATCCTCCAGTGGTGTGTGTGCATTCAGTCAGGATCAGGAACATGTGTGTGAGCGGAGTGCATGTATGGAGTTGTAGTCCATAAAATGGCGGATCTGTAGTCCATTAGTGAGTAATTTTCCAGCGATCTATGGTGCTTAGATCGCTGGTTATCGTGACAGTGGGATTCTTACAGCACACCTTGATAATTGGACAGTTTTTAGGTTTTGGCACATTAAACTATATGCTTTCAACTGACTGCGTTTTTTTTTGTGTGTGTTATTTCAAGAGTTCACACTAAGATAAGGATTGACTATGTTAGCAGGTTTAGCATGCTGTGCTGGAAGAGAACCGTGAGCTCGGAAATAGATGAGCCCAAGGCTCCTGCCTGGTCAATGAGTATTAAGGGCATACGAGATTAGGTAGTTCTCGAGGGCTCCTCTGATTCATTTAGCCTATACCTTGGTTAATATGACGGCTCTATGGAAATACACTGCCAACCAAGCTAGTGTGTACGCATTAAGTGCTTGTGACTGTTACTATTATTTAATTCACTTGTGTCACATGTCTTTAGACTGTGGGAGGAAACCGGAGTACCTGGGGAAAACCCACGCGAACACAGGGAGAACATGTAAACTCCGCACAGAAAGTGCTGACTAGCTCAGCTCAGACTTAAAACAGTAACCTTCTTGCTCTGAGACAGCAGTGCTGGAATGGCATTATGAATAATTATAAACAAATCCAGATGTATAAAAGCCTGAACTGAGAATAATTTATAATGAAACAGATTCAAATAGATTATAGTATAAGCACTGTGTGGGCCTAGTGAGTGCTTTCTGTGGGCTAAGTGAGGGCTGCCCATGCAGGGCAAAATCTCAATGGCCCTGCACTCACAGCCCACTGGGGGCCCTTAGGCTAACCTTAAGTGGGCCCATTGAGGACAAGCACAGAGTTGTTGTTTGCAGCTTGCTGTCTGAACCCAGTTGTGCCAAAGATAAGTACCTGACCCTCCATCTCCATCCCTCCCTTAATTCTGCCTCAACTTCTCCTTCCTCCTGAACTGTTCATTTTGGGAGCTCCAGCTATTCATACACTACCAGCCAGCCAACCTAAAACTACACTCTATGTTTATTACTCACACACCTTGTTTGGTCCTTCCACACTCACTGTGTGAAAGGCTGCAGGCAGAAAGATACAAACTGTTAAGCGCACCCCATGATGGCACTGGTAGAATTTTAAAAACTTTATTGAATGACACAAATGAGATTGCAGCTTTCTCTATGACTAAAACATCTGTTAATTATTAAAAATGCTAAATGATGCATACAGAATTTTTATACTTATTAGAGCTTCAGACCCTACTGAGATTATCCTTATTTTATTGTAGACCTTTGTGCAGATTAGAAATTGTACAGATGCTCCTGCATGTCTGAACAGAGGCCATAAACATAACAGTTATGTTCTATTAGTTCTGCATTTTACTGTAAGCTCATCCTTACATTAGGAGCACTGGAGGGGATAAACAGCTGTACACAATTACATTATGGTAAAAGGAATAATAATAAAAGAATTCAATAAATGAATGCATATTGAATTTACTTTGTTTGGAAACATAATTAATTCAATGAATTTATTTTAATGAGATATATATATCGCATGGGAAAGATTAAAACAGGATTCAGGTACGGTAGTAAAAAAAAATCCACCTCTCTGAATTATTCGTTTAAACAGATCCCCGATCTTTGAGGCTCATTAATATCGAGAAAAAAATGTGATTCTGAAACTCCCCGAGGACAGTCTGCATTCACGCCTCTTTTTACTGACAAAGTTGTGCTTACTGGGAATGAATTACGTTTCAACTGATGATGTTGTTTCATACTTGGATCTTACTTGGAAGAAACAGATGCACGTGATAAAGATGCTTTCATTTTGGTCTATATTGGCATTTTCGCTTAACCTGGTTCTAACGGATGCATCGGATACAGGTATCAAAATCGCTTCTTCGTTTGTCTCATACATTTTGTTAGAAACCACTAAGAGTATCGACAGACTGTCTGCTTAGTATATCTCAACATTTTATCTTGATAATCTCTTAAAATTTTATTTGCATAGTTGCAAAGTTACTTCAACAATGCAAACGGGACCATTACAGTGGTTTCGTATTTTTATTGTGTTTGTAACATTTGATATAAAACCAGGATTGTACTTAACCTGCGCATAAATTGATGGAATGCTATATTCCAGCCTGCGAGGCATCATTTTATTGTGAAAACTTTAAGCTCTCTAGATCACATCAGAGTAGACTGTAATTATATGCATAATTTTGTATAATTATTATTATTATTATGTGTATCTTGCATAATACTCTGTGAGTTCAAAACGATTTTTCAATTAATTGAATTCTGTAATATTGTTATTTCTTATATATGTGGCAAATGAAGTATGCAGTAGTGCATTCTAATGCATTGTGCATTGTTACTAAAGTTTTCTTTTTGCTGATGTTACTACCACAGCATGCTATGTTGATTGTACCCTCATAAGTTAGCAATTTCACTGTTGGCAAAGAAAATCCATTAAATGGTTGTTATCATCAAGGGACACTTTTCCTGTTATCATAAGAGCAGCACTGGCCAGGCATTTCCATAAAGATTTGCAAGAAAGTCACCAAGTGCTTTTGTTTGGATTTCCACACAATCTTAATTATGAACTGATGGAAAAATGAGTAATGGCAAATGTGTGTAAAAGCTTTTTAGTAAAGATAAAAAAATGGGTCATATTTATGAAAACAAGAAGTACTTCCTGTCAATATTTAATTCTTTCTTTCAGTTTACTTGAAACATTTTAGCAAAGGAGGAATTGTGACTGTGCCATTCTGTTCTGATTTCTAATGAATGCTGCATTGTGAATTATGGAAGGTTCATTCCATTACCTCATTCTGCCAAGATCCTACTCTTACATGAAATTATACATACTGACAGGATGATTCACATTTAAGAGACATTTTGGTATTCTTTCTCGGCATTCATCATTGTCATTTTATTGCGTCCTGAATAAATAATAAATAAATTCAATAAAATCACTTCATTTTCTATACTAGACAAAATAGTTGTATACAGTTTTAACCACAAATTTTGAATTAAAACCAAAAATAATACACAGTATCATACTATTGAGTGATGTTTAACTTTTTTAGTTTTTTGGGTTCTTTTTTTGTGTAACATATAAAAATAGTAAGTGTAGAATGTGTGTATAATATTCCAAAACATTTTTGAGTGTAAAAAACCTGAATCAGTTCTCTAATTTGTAGTTTATTAAGTTTAAAGGAGTTGCAAGTCATTGCTGAGTATTTTTATTGAAGTTTACACGTTCATGGTAACAATGATTTCTCCAGTTTCCTCCATAGAAGTGGTTCCCATCAAGTTTTATCCCTCCCAACAAAATAGATTTTTGCGTGCACTATTCCTTAAAAGTTATTTTTTTTAAAGCTTTTGTAAGTTGATCTTTAAATTGAGCAGATAAATGAAGTATAAATAAAGTTTTAAGTAAAAATGCAAGTTTATTGAGATTTCTGTTTTCTAGCTCTACACAAAGATTCGGGAATAATTTGTTTTATTCCCAGCAGATGGTGCTCTTTCTAAGCCAAATGCAATGTCCCTGACTATTAATTAATCATCACTTTTAAAAAGAGGTATAAATGCATTGTTACTGACTATGAATACATTTTCACGTATTGTTGTTGCATTAAAAAAGGTCATTGTATGGCCATCATTATTGTTTCAGACTCAGCAAATTAGTTTATGTTTCCTGTGCTGCTTTTACTGCTAGGATGTTGGCAGATTTCCTTTGGAGATCCCCTTTTTAGACAAACAGAAGATCTCCTGGGTAAAGTTGGCTTTGGTGGAATTAAGAATAAGGCAGAACTCAAATCACTTCTATGTCCCAGTGATTAAATTTATTTTATCCAATGCTTAAACTCATGCTGGTTTCAAATGGTCGCTTAGCAATTCTTTGGAGGTAATATATTTACTTTTGCAATTAAGAGAAACTTTTGATCAGTAATTGGGTGCACTTTAAAAACACTACTTTTGAGGCTCTTATCAATTGAATTTATGTCTAAAAGTAAGTGTGTACTGTTAGAAGTGTGGCAAAGCAACTTCTGTCCATGGAATACAGTTAGTCACCAATAACAATTCTGGAACATTGCTTAGATCACACCAGACAGAGAGAAACCTGACATCAATATAAATGTATTTAGTTCATTGTGTGTTATATTATGCATGGTTTGAGCAATGTACATCTGTAACACATGTGCATAATGCCAGTCTATGGTCTTCAATGGCTACCCATGCACAATGTGCAGTACTAATTTTAGCTGTGTTTTCATCCAGATGAAAGAAAGCATTTATTGTCAAGATAAAAAACATTTATTATATTATGATTTTTGCACTTTTTTTACAAACCTATTTTATAATCATAAAATGATTCATGTGAATCTCTTACATTGAATAATTTACATGTTTTTGTCTATGATAACAGAATTTTCAAGAGGGCAGAATTCAGTTGCTGAGATCAACACAAACAACACGTAAAAAGAAATGTTATGCAACATGTGCAGATCTAAATGTAGTTGATAGATTTGGTTTATGTGTGAAGAAGGCCGATGTGTTCAGATACATATGACAGAAACATTTAGATATGATAATAGCTGTTTGATTCTAACAAGCATTGTAAGAGGTAGACCAATTGCAACAGACTGAGCCATCTGACCAATAATAGTGCAAAAGAATGAATCTGAATATTTTGAGGTTCAAGAAGGTTCGAAAAACTCTTGAGTACTTTTTTGAGATTTTAAAAGAATTATGTGTGTTGAGCATCAGTTAAGACAACGTTTGGATCTGTTAGCCTTAATTGTGAAAAAAAATGGATCATTTTAAGCTTTTGTCTGCTAATTTCATCTTCCGGGCTTAAAATCATTATTGGGACCAAAATCAGTGACTGTCCAGTCATGACGTGTCGGTTTCTCATTATTATTCATAGACTGAGTTTTCTTATCCTATGAGAAGACTTCTAAACATTCATGACTGCACGTGTTTCTGATGACAGACCTGCCAAGCTGTGAGACCGCAGCCGTGCATGGCACGCAGTATTTAGCTGTACATGAAGGGTCGTATGTGTTTGTTTTCATGACCCACAGGGTTTGTTGCATGGTTTTCCTTGTGATGCTGTCAGGGACAATACAGCAAAGCTGTTTGTGTGTAGTAAGCATTTTTGACGGTAGAGCTGTAAGACAAATGGAGAACGGCGGACTTTGTCTTTTATCAATTTAGTTTGTTACTATTCAGACACATCATCTGTGCAACTATCCATGCTGCCGTGTTCGCCTATGTTTAATATCTCCAGATTATTGGCAGGGTAATGGTTGAAATACATAGGAAGACCTGCTGCACTGCTATCCACTGTCTGCCATGACTTTTTTAGTCTGATTTTATGAGCCCCCCTCTTTTTCAAAACTCAAATGAGATTGTGTTTCAAAACCCTCATTCACACACACACACACACACACACACACACACACACATACACTACGGACAATTTCGTTTATTCAATTCACCTGTACCACATGTCTTTGGACTGTGGGGGAAACTGGAGCACCTGGTGGAAACCCACGTGAACACAGGGAGAACATGCAAACTCCACACAGAGTGGTTCGAGCCCACCCAGGACTCGAACCAGCGACCTTCTTGCTTTGAGGTGACAGTGCTCACCACTCACCCACCCCCTGTTAAATATTTTGTAAGTCAAATATTCATTCATTCATTCATTTTCTTTTCGGCTTAGTCCCTTTATTAATCAGCGGTCGCCACAGCGGAACGAACCACCAACCCATCCAGCACATGTTCTACACAGCGAATGCCTTTTCAGCTGCAACCCGTCACTGGGAAACACCCATACACTCACATATACACACATACACTATGGACAATTTAACTTACCAAATTCACCTATAGCACAAGTCTTTGAACTTGTAGGGGAAACCGGAGCACCACGAGGAACTCCTGGTCAAAGAACCCTGACTTCAGTGAGACCTGTCATTTGATACTTCACATATGGCAGTTAGTTCTGCTTCAGAGAAATTAGCATGGAGCTGCCTTATGTGAAACACATCAATACTGTCAAGTAGAATGCTTACAGCACAAAATGGCCCTACAAATACAGGCAATTTCTGAGATGACATTAGATTTATAGTGCGTTAAATAATGTTCATTAAATGTTATGAAATATGATGAAAATGCAACTGTGACCTGATTGACCTGAATATATTGAGTTTGGAAGTGGGACAATTCATTACCGAAATACCTCCAACTATGACTGAAACACAGCATTAGTTAGTTGTTATATAGTTGCAAAGTTACATGTGGTCAAGAGAATGTCTGAAAAGGGGACCGTCAAAATAAAGTAAATAAAACGATGACTAAATAAATTACTGTAAATAAATTTTGACTTCAGGTGTGGTCTCTCTGGGAACACCATAACCCTAAGAGAATCTGTCCAGCTGAACAGGATTATAAGGACATAAGCCCGGTTTGCACAAACTGTTAGCCGTTTTAGACAGCTGTTCATGTTGCGTCAAGTGCTATTAGATGCGTGTTTACATAATTCCACTCTGCCAATGCCACTATGCCAACTATCCAGTGGTTTTCTCAGCACCAATGGGTCTAAAGATATTAATCATGGCTTTGTTTTCATGACTTAAGGAGAGCATATATAAATTATTGTTATTTGTTTTGCATTTCTTGACTAATGCACAGCAGTTCATAAGCTCTGACCAGATGGTATAGATTTGTAAATGTCTCTGAAAGGCAGACACACTCGGGTCAGTCTTTGACTTGTGGGCGTCATGTCAAGCAGTTCAGTTTTGTTTTGTAGTAAATTTTGGAACAGGCCACTGACCTTCTCTGACTCTATAAACAATAAGGGCTTTATTAATATGCCTCAGAGTGGAATAAACTCATCCAGCCCTGCTCTTATGTCTGGCCCCTTGTGCATTTGTCTGCCCAGCGGATGCTCCTGATCTGATCTCTCCGTGCTTTTTCATTCCGAGTTTGTGAGAATCAGAGGATGCTAGGGGAGGATATTACAACTAGGTTGCTGAATAGGGCATATCCTTTCATTTTATTCACACACACACACACACACACACACACACACACACGCACACACGCACACACACACACACACACACACACACACACACACTTGCATAGGTTCAATAATCAGTTCAAATCATTACAGTAAAGTTAATTTAGGCCCAATCCCAATTCTACCCCTAATACGTCATTGACAATTATTCCATTATCCAATCAGTTCTTGACCAAACCCCTATATATACCAAAGCTGTCTTACCAGCAGCATGTTACGACTTTAGCATCCCTCCACCACCTCGACACCTCACCTCTTAAGCATTACATTCCCGGGGGGAGCGTTCTGGGGCCGGGCTAGATACTTCGCTCGAATCCCAACTCCTCTGTTGGGGAATAACTCGAGTTGGGGCGTCTCCCCGAGCTCAGAGCCCTCTCCCCGGACAGCATGCCAAATACGCCTTATTCTTAAACGATTGCAAGTGTGAACTCCTGAAATAGATGAATATGGCCACTGTGTAAATGCACAATATTACAATCTTATTGCCACATTAGATTATTATGATAACATAATATATCCCTTCAGTGATTTCCTGAAAATAAATACCAAAAAATAACCCAACTGGAATAACTACAGCAGTCGTGATCATATGATCTCATACGAAGAAAGAGATTGCAATGACATATGATGATGTGTGCAGGTGCCGTAGTGTCCCATTTCTTAGGGGTAAATTCTGAAGTGCTTCCCCTTCACACTCGGTTTTAAGGGCAATGGGGAAGGGGTAGGGATACAAAAATAGAATTGGGATTGGGCCTTACTGTTCCTAAAATATGTAAAAGGATTGGATTTCTAGTCAAAACGAAGAGGTGATTGCATAAATCCCATCATGACCCCCAAAGTGACTTTTTTTTCTTCAATTATTAAGAAATATTGGGCTTTGGTTAAATGTGTCATACAGTGAGATTCTGGATATACAGTTGAAGTCAGAATTATTAGCCCCCCTTTTAATTTTTTTGTCTTTTTAAAATATTTCCCAAATGATGTTTAACAGAGCAAGGAAATTTTCACAGTATGTCTAATAATATTTTCTTTCTGGAGAAAGTTTTATTTCTTTGATTTCGGCTAGAATAAAAGCAGTTTTAATTTTTTAAAAGCCATTTTAAAGTCAAAATTATTAGCCTATTTATTTTTTCGATAGTCTACAGAACAAACCTTTATTATACAATAACTTGCCTAATTACCCTAACCTGCCTAATTAACTTAATTAACCTAGTTAAGCCTTTAAATGTCATTTTAAGCTGTATAGAAGTGTCTTGAAAAATATCTAGTAAAATATTATTTACTGTCATCATGGCAAAGAGAAAATAAATCAGTTATTAGAAATTAGTGATTCAAACTATTATTATAGAAATGTGTTGAAAAAAATTTTTTCTCTGTTAAACAGAAATTGGGGGAAAAAATAAACAGGGGGGCTAATAAATCAGGGGGGGCTAATGATTCTAACTTCAACTGTACCTCGACATGAATAACAGGAATAACTGAATAACAAGAATTAGGTAATAGAAAAAATGGCATACCATGAGCCTTAAATATCATTGTTTTCTTGTTCTCATATAAATCCAACACAATTTCACAGCAATTCGTAACTTTTTGATTTAGTGGCTAATTTGTATGAATTTGTATGATCTCATTCGTACAATTTAGTACAATTTAGTACAATTTAGTACAATTTGCTTATTTCCCAATGACGGTTGGGTTTAGTTGTGAGGTTGGGTGCCACACCGCCTTTTTAAAATTATACATTTACATTCAACTAAACTTGTATGAATTTGTAAGAATTAGCCACTAAACTGGCAAAATTTCCTCCAGAGATCAGGCTGGTAAATGCCATGAGTGTAAAATCCAAGTGGCAAACAGGCCAATCGGAACAAAACACAAATTGGTACAATGTAACATTCACATCCTCTCTGTGTTTACGTCTGTTTAGTTCTACCAGAAAGACCAGGGAGATAAATATGATATTGAATTACATTTATTTGATGAGTATCATTTGACAAAAAGTCTGATTTAACAAAACATAAGATTTCTTTGGTGGAGGCCCCGTCCGTAGCTTGAATCGAAAGTTTGTAGATCCAGCTATGGCTGCCGAGGACTGAAGGCAGGGGTGGAGCTTACCCTCCTGGACAGGGCCAACCTGGTGGTGGTGGGGAGGATGGTGGGTGAACGTCCGTGTCAGTATCTGCAACCAAATGATTTAAATGAATGGACAGCTTAAGTCTTGTAGCTATTGGTTGGAACTGATTGTGACAAGTGACATGACATAAAGTATTCCTCCTCTCTCATGGCTATTGGTTCGAACTAATTGTTATGGTAAAATTAGCTACCTAAACGCTACATTACGCTATGTTTCTTTTGCCCCACACTTTATTTCGTCTATTTGCTCCCTTAGTTATTTATTGTCTCCAGCCCCTTGTCTTGTTATGTTAATTAGTTTAATGGTTTCCCACACCATATATACCCTCTTGTATCTGCCATGAGTTCATTAATTTTCCTTTGGCTTAGTCTCAATTTCAGAGATTGCCACAGAGGAATAAACCGCTTGTATGTTTTACAGCGGATGCCCTTCCAGCTGCAATTCAGTATTGGTAAACTCCCATACACACTTGTTCACACACACTCATACACTACGGACAATTTAGTTTATTCAATTCAGCTATAGCGCATGTCTTTGGACTGTGGGGGAAACAAGAGCACTAAGAGGAAACCCACGCGAACACGGGGAGAACATGCAAACTCCACACAGAAATGCCAACTAGCTTAGCTGGGACTCGAACCAATGACCTTCTTGCTGTGAGGCAACAGTGCTAACCACTGAGCCATCGTGCCTCAAGTTTATCTGTTATTTTTCTGTTTACTAACAAGGATTTAGTAAACTCCTGCCGGGAGGCCTGTTGCACGTAACTATTTTAACAAACTCAGGGTTACAGAGGAAGTTTCGAGTAAACTGGTTAGGATCAGGGTAAGTTGGTTCACAACAATAGATATAAACATTCTCTGTCAACCTGGGGGGTTAACAAAGAGTTATTAACCCCTTAGTGCTTGCACATGAAAGTGCAGCAAACAGCCAATCCCACGATACGATACATGGGAATGTCAGTTCGAGTCAGGTATTGCACGAGAGCCAGCACAATTCACTACTCTGTTGAAAATTAAGAGATAATATTATCAGAATTATGAATTATTTAAACACAATATACAAGGTAGAAATAAACACAGTCAATAATACAGTATTTTAAAAACTTTAAAAATGAGAGCTTACTTATATGTTAATATTTAAATGCAAATATTAGTCTAAAGGTTCTAGTAATATTAATTGACAAATTCAAAGTTTTTGAATATAAAATACAAAGTATAAATAAATATAAATATTAAATAATAATAATAATAATTCATATATTATTCCTAGGGCAGCAGACCTTCCTGCTGTGAGGTGACAGTGCTAAACACTGAGCCAGTCTTTAGCACTGTCACCTCACAGCAGGAAGGTCACTGGTTCGAGCCCCAGCTAGGTCAGTTGGTATTTCTGTGTGGAGTTCAAGAGTGCATGGGTGTTTCCCAGTGCTGGGTTGCAGCTAGAAGGCCATCCCCTGCATAACACATATGCTGGATAAGTTTGCGGTTCATTCCGCTGTGGCAACCCCTGATAAATAAAGGGACTAAGCCAAAGGAAAATAAATGAATGAATATTATTCCAATAAACTATAATAGCAATGCAAAAAAACAATTTTGACAAAAGAAGGATAGTTTGGAGCAAAATAAAGATGCTCAGGGACTGTTTTTATATATTTATGCTGCAATAAAATAATATAAATGACAGAATCTAACATTTTGTTTTAGATTTTTATTCTGAAGACAGTATTCTTGAACAGGGTAATACATTGTTTCTTTGTCTTTGGTGTAAATTTCACCTTCATAAAGCTAGAACTATTCTTTGTAAATCTATTGTTAGAATGTAGGTTTAAACTTGTTAATCTTTACTGTACATTTAATGATATTTTTCCTTTCTGTTTCTGTATAAAAGTGTGCTGAACTTTTTCGTTTCCATGTAATTAATTCTTTCGTTTTTGAATAATAATCCGTGTTCATAGGTTGTCCACACAAAAAAGGTTAAAAAAGGTTTTTGGATTTTTTATTGGGTCAGTGTGTCCACCCTGTTGGTTTCAGAATCTTTTTGTCCATTTCAAAATCTGTGTTTAAGCATGCAAAGGACTGAGTGGAATACACAAAGTGATTGTTACAGGGCCAAGTACCCATGGTGCGATCAGGGTGAGAGCATATGTGGAGCGAACAGCTGGACAGACGATTTGAGATTTTGAGCAGAGGAGGTTCAAGCATGGACAGATCCAGAATGTGGGAAAACTGCCTTTCACAATGATGAGGTTATGGATTTCCACACATACGTAGGCTGAGACATCCACCAGATCAGATATGCTGTCAGCTGCTATGTGTCTGTCACTCAGACCCACGCCAAACAGCCCTGCTGGCATGAATAGATGTACTATGAGCACTCTGTACAACCAGTGGGGGACTGAGAAGAATTGCTGCACAAACCATTTGCTTGAGTTTACCCTTAAACAGCTGCATTTAAGTTTTGTGGAGAAAATAATGAGAAGTAAATAGTAAAGTGAAAATAACAGAATCACATACACAGTCATAATATTTATTCAGGGTGGTTTGATTCCAATTTAAAAAGGTAATGCGAATTGCCTATGGACTTAATTTTTATTTTTTTAATTTTTTTTTAAGTACGACTTTTAGCCATAATATATACATAAAAATTATGTTTGGAGAAATAACTGTTTGAAAGACTTTTTATATTGCATATTATATTTATTCCAAATCAATTGAATTGCTAATATTGAATCTATCAAATGAAAATGGTTATGTGCATGTGGTATTTTGAGTTCTTCACTGTGCATTATTCTACATTAGTGGATTTGGGTTAGAACTAATTGTTAATTGTTTTAATGGCAATCCTAAAAAAAATGTAAATGTGTTTATATTAGATATTAAATTATGTAAGCAAACATGAAATGAAACATTTTTTGGGTTCCACATATGGTCTGTATTCTCAAAAGAGAAGCATTGAGTTTAAGCTGCACATCTGTGTTCTCGGATGGGGGACAGAGGGAGAACACATTTTGGAGGGAAAGAACTGGCCAATCAGGTCCAACTTTTTTTTTGAAAGAACACTCCTTCTGCCTCTCTCACTCACAGGATAGCTCATCTTGCATTGCAGTGTTAGTGTGGCTACTTTTGTAAGACATGCCTGATAGCGTGTTCTGAATAACTTGGGCAGCTGAAGAACGAGTGTATCTGCAAAGATGAGTTTCAGCTGGGGCTTATCTCTTCTGTTGATTCAGCATGTGGGTCTTCTAAATGGTTTTTTGTGGAACATTCAAGTGACCACCAAGGGTCCAACATTGGACAAAGACAGTTCTGATGGTGGAATAACCCTTGAGGACCAGAACATTGCTGATGTAGGGTCAGACATCATAGATGAAGCTAGAGGGATCCAGGGATCTGTGCAGAACTGGGACCAGAACCCAACTGTGAACTGGAAAAACTCTGCCACAGTGAAGACACCTGGCACCTCCTTGAAGCTTGGCCGTTCTAAAACGGGTAATGATAAGTCTTTATCAAAGGAAGTCGAACATGAATTAAATGTAAAAGTGTCCTCAGGTGATACCACTGGGTCAGGCTTAGGCTCAGGGCCCATTTTGGATTTGGCTCAGGAAAGCAAAACAACAGCAACCAACCTTACAGGAACATGGGTCACTGAAAGCAGGATTAGCATAATTGGCACCCCTGCTTTCCCTAAGGATTCCACCAACTGCATACCAAGAGGCTCTGACTGGCCTTTCTGTTTATCTCTCAGTGAAGTCACATTTTCTCTACCTAATTTTTTCAACCACACCCAGGCAGAGGATGTGGTAGCTGTAATAAATGAATGGGGTTGGCTCCTGCGTTCAGGCTGCCACCATGGTTTGGAATGGTTCTTTTGCCTACTATTGGCACCAAGATGCCATCAGACCTCTGAAAAATCTGGCGTAGCCCTGCTACCGTGCAGGACTTTCTGCGAGGTACTGCTGGACAGCTGCTGGACAGTCCTACAGGAGAGGGGCCTGCCTGTGGCCTGCCACACCCTCCCCGAGGGACCAGAGCCCAGTCAGTCATGCGTAATCGTTAGTAGCCCCAAAGGTAAAACTTTGATGCATTTCAAACTTGTGGTGCTTGTCTTGTCAGTATGTGTTATTTATCTGTGTGCTTTCTACCGTGAGAGGCACAGGGTACTTCATGTCTGCCAGCATCTGCTCTGCTCTGCTACTGCTTTGCCAGGGCTCTGACCAACTCTTACGTGGTTAGAAACGCTAACCAGCAGAAAGTTTACCTTTGCACATCTGCTGCAATGAGAATTCCGCATCTGCATGTGTGGCTCAGTGTGAATTTATTCAAATAGCATGCATGCTTAAGTACTAATTACGTCATGATTTTTTTTTTTCATTCTCAATCTTAAGGCTGGAGTTGTTTTCAACCTGCAACTCATTCTTTCACTTGGATTTAAGTGTTACAGTTTACACTAATAACTTGTGTAATAGTTGTTTATTTTATCTTGACTGGTTTGAAGAGTGACATAACTGACTTCACTTAGAGATATGCACAAAAGTATTACTGTGGAAGGAAAAAAACGTGGTGTGAAAAACCCTTATGAGATGGTGTGGGGTGTGCATTATGCTAGTTACTGTTTGTGCGTGTTCCTTTTTGTAGAGATTTCCTGATTTATTCAAATTAAAAGAGCAAATTTCTGCCTGTATGCATGAACAATTTTGTTTAGTACCTTTTACAAATAAAAAAAACATGTTAAGTCATGAGAGCAATGTGCTTCCTAAAGAATATATTTACATTTAGCAGACACTTTATCCAAAGTGACTAACAAAAGAGGAAGGCATAATGCAATTCTTCATAAGAAGGAACTCATATTAAGTGTTACAAATAGAAACTTTCTGACATTGACTACGTGTACATGGACACCAATAATTAGACTTTAATGTGATTAAGACAATACTCTGATTAAGAGTTAACCATGTAAACAGCCATTTTTGATTAATTTAATTAGATTAAGGTCATAATCAAACTAAAGAGAAGTTGAATTACGACATGTGGAGTTTGCCGATTTTAGTCGCATTATTGAAGTGCATTACAGACATGTAAACACCTTAATCAAATTATTACCGTCATGAAGGACTTTTCGCAGCGTTTTGCGATAGGAAAGTCCACACACACACACGCACGCACGCACGCGGCTGTATGACACTCTGCACCTACCAACCTGCATCGTGAAATGCAGGAGGGGGGTTTTCTTCCATTCAGCATGCGGTATAAACTTTCATTAAAACAACACTTCCAGCAGTTCATACTCTTGCAATATCTCGTTTGTCACGAACATGAAGGGCTAGCATGAAATGTTCGTGAATGAAAGTGAAAGTGCCAAACTGCAGTTAAAGTCGGCAAATTAAAAATGAAACACCTGAAATTACATGAAACTCCGGAGGAAATGACGCAATGAAGTTAATCGAATTATGTGCTAAAACATGTAAAACCTGATCATGAAAGGAACATTCAAAAAGCAACTCTTTTTATGAGAAGAGAAAGATCACATAGTGATAATGACACATTAAATAATACTCTTATGAAAGTTCAAAGACATTTAATGTCATTTGGTATGGTGACGATCTAATTTGTTGTGTTTTTTTCAATCTGCTCATGCCCCAGATTAATTGATGCTTACTTGTTAATAGAACTGTTTTGTCTTCTCATGAGTTAAGGCTGAAACTGTTTAGTTTCCCATAGTAGTCACTTAAACAGAGTAATTTGCAAGTGGGTGACTCAGGCCTGGAAGCATTTCTGCCTGGAGTTTGCATGTTCTCCCCTTATGGGTTTCCCCTAGGTGCACCCAATTCCCCCACATTCAAAAGACATGTGGTATAGGTGAATTAGGTAAAACTAAATTGTCCGTGGTGAATGAATGTGTGTATGATTGAAGAGTGTATGGCTGTTTCCCAGCACTGTGCATAAAACATATGCCATAGTAAATGGTGGTTCATTCCGCTGTGGCAACCCCTGGTAAATCACTGAGCCAAATGATTACTTTGCAAGCTGTACTGACAAATTTGTAGTAAATTGTGTTTAATTAGTTCTGATTGTTGGCCAAGTAGTAATATTAACAAAAATAAGAAACATAAATAATCATGGTAGATGATGTCAGGTTTCTTGTCAAGCAGATCCAAACACAGTTTGAACAGCTTGCACGTGTGAGTTGTGGTAGATGTACAGTTCAATGCAAAAAAAAAAAAAATGTAGGCCACCATTAGATTTGTTTATTTTAACAATGGTATAATGACCATATATAATTATTGTTTAGGCGCCAACCAAAATTTTGAGAGATAAAACCACTGCTAATCACAATCTGTCCTCTAGGTCCAGACCTGAACATTATAAGACAGTAAGGGATTACCTGGCCAAATATATTTATTTCAAGGTCCAATTCTGTCTATTAACAAACACTAAATTTCAAATATAAAACACTAGTTCAACTATAACTTTTGTATGATACAGACACTAATGTACAAGGTTAAAACTGACAGTTTAAGGGAAGGAGGCAAGAAGTAGTAAAATTTAGCAGCTTTAATAAACAAATAAGCATAAAACAAATGTGTGGCAGCAGCCACTAATAGTCAACTACCACCTAAACAAAACCAAAAATAAAAGGTCCCAGGTCTAGTGCTTGATTGTCTTCCTTTGTGGTTACTCCTCTCATTCCTTACAACACTCCTCTGTGAGACTCGAGCCCGCATGAAAGCAACTTGGTTTGTCACTTTTTGAGGTCTCCTGACACATTCTCATTGTGGTCTGCAATATTTGGAGCATGCTTCTGTATTTGCATGTGTTGTGAGAATTTCAACCCAGGCTCATTATTGATATGTCCCTATAAATACATTTCTAGAGAATGCGAAATACGTCCCAGGAGGTACGTTTTTTTTGCAGTTTTTGTTTTCGCGAATCCACCAGAGGCCGCTGTGTATGCTTTTTCAGATCTCGAATTTCTCTCACAAGTGCCATTTGGAGCTGCTATTCTTGCATAAATCCACCAGAGGCCACTGTTGATTGACTGACTGACTGGCTGACTAAAACCCACCCACCCCCTTCCCTAAACCCAACTAAAAATGTTTTCAAAAGCTATCCAGAAAAGTAAAAGCCCTAGCGGCTGCCTGATTTTTACCACGTTTTCAGATCTTACCACATTCTCACCTCGTTATTTACTTGTTTATTTAATTTTTTGCCTTTTGTTTTACCTGCTTTCTGGAACAGTTCTACGGCAGATTCGAACCCCATGTCGCAGTCAACTCCTTTCTGCATCTGTAGTCTGCCCACATACACAGCGACTGTTAACAGTGGAAAAGTCGTCAACAATGGAGGTCAGCAGTGGCGCGAAAAGAAACAGAAGCCGTCAGTGGCATCATAACACTCCATTGCGTTCATTTTAAAGATGAAATGCAGCCATAAGTAGCTCTGGCTACTAGGGCTGTGCGATTAATTTAAATCTATTCGCAATTGCAATTTAAAACATTGCGATTAGCTAAACGCAAGAGGCTGTTATATGAAATATATTATTTAACTTCCTCCACCCAGATCAAATACGTGACTGCCGTCTGTGTGTGACAGTCTTACTAGTCAATTGAGTGAGCCCACTTTCGTTCTGCCCAATCAGAGTTGCACAACCGAACTATGCAGAACACCCACAATAAAAAACAAACAAACAGGAAAGCACGAACGAGTGGGATGATGGCATCTGCTGCTTCAGAAGGATTAATAGACGAGTTAATATCAAAGAAAAACAGCATGTCGGTAATATGGGAATATCATGGTTTCAAAGTCACAGACACCAAACAAAAACAGCTCATTTGTAAGAGCTGTCGCAGAATTGTTGCTAGCACTAGGAAATACAACAACCAGCACCTAAAAAAAGCACCACAGGAGCGTCTTGCTAAAAAGTCATTTAAAAGTATTGGCAGTGACACTCATCTAGTAGCAAGCAAAGTACAATTTCTGAGTTGTTTGCTAATATAAGTTGATATCTTTTAAGTTTCTTTTGTTAATGATTGACAGGTCACTGAGCCAGTGTGAGCACAAAAAGTGCAATAAAACACAAATCCTCCAATAGAGTCAATATGTCGAGTGAATCATGCAGCCATTGGCTAAATTCTCCATCAGTCAAACTACTGGAAGTAGGAATAACTACTGTGACTGATCGATAGCAATTAATGACTGAGAGATAGCATTTGCAGAACGTCAAAACACTCGACTGCTTTGTTTAGATTTTAGTAACTATAATTTTGACTTTTTATTCAGTTCGTGGTCTCATTTTATCTGTAACACTGTAAGCTATGACATCGACTTGCTTTTTACCTCGAAGACGCCATTTTCGCGTGTAAGTAACATGGTAAACAACAGGTCTCCATTAGAAACGGTGACGTAAACAAATAAATAACCATCCATAATTCAACACTATTGTGTCGGTGGATTAAATGTGTTCGATGGGATGTTGTTCTGTGGACTCTTACCTTTCGAAATAAACCTTGATGTACAGCAATGAATGCTTGTGTGTGTTGTTATTACGTTGATATTCACTCCATATCTAATAAGCATTTTCTGTACAACTTACACAAATTTAGCAAATACATTCTTTATAAGCTTCATATTGAAAATCAACTAGCTGCATTGGTTGCTTGAGTGTTGTAGCTTTAGACTGATGTATAGTTTGTCAAGATTACTCATGTTCTTTTTGATGTAATCTATTCATAAACACTGATATGTGGAAAAACAGCACCCCAGTCATCCCCGTCCTGGTGCTGGAACACTCACTGCATTTAAGCAGTAAGAAGCTGCAGTACAAATTATTGAGCTAAAGCTTGACTACAAAAACAAATCGCAAATCAAATCGAAATATCTGTAAAAAAAAATCGCAATTAGATATTTTCCCCAAATCGCACAGCCCTACTGGCTACATAATTCACGCTCTCCAAAAATGTATAATGGGGTACGTATTCACAATGAGTCTGTGTTTCATAATTTGTGTGCTTGGATAGGGCTACACAATATAAAAAAAAAATGTTTTGCTTTGTTTTGTTGCGATATGGATATATGTTCACTGAAATAGCTCTGGAAAGAACTCAGGAATTTATATTGGTTGGGATAATTTTGTAGGAGTGTAAATAATGCAGAACATCTAAATAAGCATAATACAAGAAAACAAATAGAAATTAACAGTGCTTTGTGGTTTTTGGGTCAGAAACCAAACAATCAAATGTAAAATAACACTGCATAGTGTTCATTGTTTAAATAATTCAGTAAAATTTATCTAAATGCAATTTCTTCTGCCCGAATGTTTTAAACCCCTGAAATTCTCTCACACTCACAGGCCTTAAAAACTTCCCTTATACCTCAACACTGCAGTGACTCCACAAGTCTCATGTGTTCTGAACTGTGGAGCTGCTCATCTATATTTCTGACTCAACATTTCACATTTTGTGATTATGCGATGTGACTATTGCAAATGCATACATTGCTATATCGATGCTGAAGTGGTATATTGTACAGACCTTGCATGTGTGGAAAACTGATGAAGATGTTTTTCCAATTTGTTAGTTTGTTTTTTTTCTTAACTTGCAGTGTGTTCTCCCTGCCACCTTATTGCCGCCTTATTGATAGTTATTAAAAGCGTAGACAGCTTTGGGTATTGAGTAGGGTTAGGGAAGCAGAATAAGATCTTAATAAATCTTAATCTTAATAAAGAGGCCAAAGCTCAAACGAGAGCTGTTGGTGGTCTAATACTTTTGCACTGTACTGTACATGAATAAGCCTGTTGTAAGACCTCAGTTGTGTTGGTTGGTGAGTGGGCATTTGGACAAAGAGACAGATTATTGTGTCCCTGTGTTATTACTTGCAGGGTTTAACAAGGTCCCCGCTGAAAATGACTAGACATTTGGCTGAGAATTCATGATCGGATGCAATTGCCTTTATTTTTAGCTACTGTATGAAGGGCTTTTTTGAAATGATGTGCAATGAAATGTGGGAATCCAAAAGGGATTCATTGTAAAAGCTGTAAAGATCTGTTGTAGGGGGGTGAAGTAGTTGTCATGACACAAAGGCATCTTTTATTGTTTAATAGCCCTGCATTTCTATTACCATTGCAATGTGATGGTAATTAATAAGGTTCGTGTTTTGATCTAGCACTGTGGTCTTGTTGAAATCACCATGAAAATCGCAGAAGCAAACAACAGCCAAAGATCATATTAAAGAGTATTGTGTAGACGGTGATGTAAGTGTTTTCTTTTCTTTGCACGTTTGTTACTTTATCGTGTAACTTCATTTCAGTTTTTGTTTTATTTAGCTGCGAATGCGATCTGTATAATTATTCCAAAAGTGTTTGGATTATTATACGTGATAGTGGCAGCTGTTTCATGCTGGTTATTTTCTTGGGTTACACTTTTTCTTATCTAATGGGAACGAGGGTCTCGGATCATTTTAGGGAGACTTTATCATAATTGGGCCTGTTGAGAGCCCAGGAGGATTTAGTTCACAGGATTCTCTGGTTACCATCTCATGCATTTAACTCCCTATTACCTATCCAGCTGTCAAAGTTCTGAGGGAGTACAAACCTTAAAACAAAAAAAGAAAGCATACACTAATGTTAAGAAAAACTGAACTGTTTTTTTTTTTTTTTTTTTGCTTGTTTTTTATTAATGCTTCTTTTTTTGTTATTATAATCACACAATGTTTGTTTGCTTAATGTGTGTATTTAGTCATTCCCTATCACAGCTGTAGGATGCATACACAAGTGGGAGATTGTCTGGAACAGTTGGCCAACACTGGTGCACAAGGGATGATTTATTCATCAGCATGTTCACATGCATTGCAGAACTGCATGTTCCTTGACAATAATTATTAAAGCATAGATGGTTACTCTTCATGCAAAATGTTTGCAATTTCTGTCAGTTTTTAGCAGAAATTTAACTAGGGGCAGTTAAACAACTCCCATTACTCATTTTAATATTACAGGGCAGATTATCACTTAATAAAGCCGTCAAAACACTTTTACGTGTTCCATAGAATGTGACTTATAAGTAGTGTAAGGTGAAATTAATTACAAATTAAGTAGTTACTGTAATTGAATTGATTATTCCACTGGAAAAGTAAAGTAAGAGATTACTGTTAATTCTTAGGTAATTTAATTAGATATACTTATGATGTGCTTGCCATCCTAAAATATAACAGTTCTGTTATATATTACAGTACTGTATACATAACATAACAGTACTGTAACAAAAATCAAGAGTAATTGTTGTTGTTTTGTTTAGTTTTTTTTTTTTTTTTGAGGTTTGAAAGTTGAGGTTAGTATAATAGTGAGCAAATTTTCACCTGTGGGTGAATCTTTTTAACTAGCATGAGCTAAGTATAGGGGGATCCTGGTGGCACAGTCGGTAACACAATCACCTCACAGCAAGAAGGTTGCTGGTTCAAGCCTCGGCTGGGTCAATTTGCCTTTCTGTGTGGAGTTTGTGTGTTCGCGTAGGTTTCCTCCAGGTGCTCCGGTTTCCCCCACAGGTCCAAAGACATGTGCTATACATGGATTGGATTAGCTAAATTGTCCGTAGTGTATGTGTGTAAATGGCAGTGTATGGTTGTTTCCCAGTGATGGATTGCAGCTGGAAGGGCATCCGCTGTGTAAAACATATGCTGGATAAATTGGTAGTTTATTCCGCTGTGGCGACCCCAGATTAATATAGGGACTAAGCCAAAAAGAAAATGAATAAATGAGTTAAGTTCAGAGTAATTAATTTACAGGAATTTACAGAGCCTATGTTGAAAACAGCAGTGAAATAGCATTAGTAATGGTAGCTCTCCTTGGGTCTCATCTATAAATATTTTGAGAAACCAAGCGAACGTGCGACAGGACAATTTATTTATAATCATTTGTGTAATAATATAATCATAAATGTATAATTATTTCTTAAGTTTGTAAGGTCATAAACGGCTTAACAGATTTTCATTTAGCCCCTTACACCAATATTGCATCGGCATTGGTTTGGTCCTTACTCTGGATTTAAGTGGGGTTTATTCATAAACTAATTTCGAGAGGATCACGTGCTTATGATTTATCACAGCCGGTCATGTATTAAGCTAATCAGTATCATCCAATCATATGAGCCATAAGCTACTATAAATAACCAGTTTTCAGTCCACTTTATCTTCGTTTGGAAGAAACCCCCTTCCTCCCCATTCTCCTCCTTCGCTATAGATCGGGCGGCACGTAGGCCCAGTGGTTAGCACTGTTAGCCCCACAGCAAGAACACTGCCAGCCCTGGTCCTGCCAGGTCGGTAGGTGTTTCTGTGAGGAGCTCGTATATTCTCCCCATCTCCCCATGATGTATATTCTCTATACATCATGCATAACAATCAAGCATTTGTCTAGCCCCCTTTTTTCCTCACGTGTTCCCTTAGCTACTGCAGACGGGGAGTTCTGAGATCCACCGAGCTCAGGCTCCCCTCTCGCTCTGCAAACGGGCGGAAGCCCCGGGCTCGAGGATCCCTTGAGCTCGGGGCTCTCTCCCGGGACAGCATGCCAAACAAGCTTTTGATGAATGATCAAGCTTTTGATGAATCATCAGCTAAGTGTGAACTCTTGAAATCCACCAAGATGTTTTGCAGGAAGAAAGTAAAAAATATAATGCAAACGTTGACATTTTTTTGATCCAAACAATTATAAATGTGTTTTCATCTCATGCAGCAGGAGAACCAAATGCTGCATCTGCAACAGCATGAGTGGATTCAAGCCATAAATTTGCCACCGTTAGTATAAATATTCTTTGTTTTCAGTGATTAATTTAAAGGTATAATATGTATGATCTTTTAAAAAAAATCCAAAAAGCACTATAACAGTGTTATGTATTTTGTCAGCTAACAGTATGTACTTGCATTATACCAAAAGTTTCAAAGAATGTTCAAATCTAGAGTAATAAGCAATGTTTACTAGTGAGATGGAACAAACACGGCTAGTGGCTTATGGCATCATACCCTCGATTTAGGGTTTGTTTGTTTTTCATAGGGAAAAAACAGGGAAACACCAAAGACATCTTAATATGTTCTGCATTTTATTAGACTGTACATAATAACATCATATCAGAACCAACAATCCAGCATTTAAAAATGAATTTAGCATAATAATACATTGCTGCTTATCTAAAAAGTTCATAAAAATATCTCAAAAGCAAACATGATTTCTGCAGGTGTCCCTAAGATGTAATGAAGATGACAACTTCCATGATTCCACACTCAGTCACGCATTAAAATATGCCTGTTTGTTGTGAATACACCTTCTCTAGTGACAAAAAAAGCATTAGTGTGTCTTTAACATGACAACTAACATAATCAAAATATTTGCAGTACACTTTTTAAACTCACAACCAGGAAATATATTTTTTATTATTATTATTAATATAGAGTTGCAAACAATGTTTACAACACCATACACTACCTGACAAAGGTTTTGTCATTGATCAAAAGTTGTAAGAGCAACAAATAATAACTTGAATTCTAGTTGATCATTTGGAAAAGTTGCAAAATATTGATTTTTCTGATGGATCATCTGTTGATCTTCATCCCAATCATCACAAATACTGCAGAAGACCTGTTGGAAACCAACATGGACCCAAGATTCTCACAGAAATAAGTCAAGTTTGGTGAAGGAAAAATCATGGTTTGGGGTAACATTCAGTATGGGGGTGTGCAAGAGATCTGCAGAGTGGATGGCAACTTCAACAGCCTGAGGTATCAAGACATTTGTGCTGCCCATTACATTACAAACCACAGGAGAGGGCAAATTCTTCAGCAGGATTGCGTTCCTTCTCATACTTCACCTTCTACATCAAATTTCCTGAAAGCAAAGAAGGTCAATGTGCTCCAGGATTGGCCAGCCCAGTCACCAGACATAATAATAATACTAATGAATTATTCCTTACATTTATATAGCGCCTTTCTGTAAACTCAAAGAACTTTACACATTAGAGGGGAATCTCGGTTTAATGTCTCATCCAAAAGACGGCACACACTGAGCAGAATAGAGTCCCCTTCACTTTACTGGGGCATTAGGACCCACACAGACCACAGGTTGATCAAATCCTGCTGGCCTCAGCCCCTTGCTGTGGTCTCCCATCCAGGTACTGACCAGACACAGCCCTGCTTTGCCTCAGTGGGCAACCATATGAGAGTTGCAGAGAGCTAGCTGCCGACATGAACATTATTGAGCGTGTCTGGAGTACGATGAAGGAGGAGGCATTGAAGATGAATCCAAAGAATCTTGATGAACTCTGAGATTCCTGCAAGAACACTTTCTTTGCCATTCCAGATGACTTTATTAATAAGTATCCTTTATCCTAATTAAATAATTAAAAATCAAGGCATGATCATATTTTATTTTGGTAAAATAAGTGTAATCTAGAGGCCTTTGCCTTTCATATAAGCTAGTTCTGATACCAAATGATCAACTAGAAGTCAAGTTATTATTTGTTGTTCCTAAAACTTGGATAGGTGACAAGACTTTTGTCAGGTACACACTTGCATTGGCTTGTTTTTGGTTTGCATGTAAATTGGGGCAATGGGTTATTCCAGTAAGCTGATTTTTTTCAACATATTGGTGTGAATGTAAATGTGGAAATCAGTTTTCTGATACTCTTAGTGTATCTACATCCCAAACTTCATGGTGGTTCCACGGCTCCAACTTTATTGTGATTTACAAATGGAATGTGTTTGTGTTCGTGTAAGGTAGGATGCAGGAGCAAAAGGACACATCTGGACTAAATAACGGGCCAAATATACTCCCAAAATCTCCTGTGTGAGCATTTTGAAACATAATGACACACAACACAGGAACGAAATGAATGTTGGCTAAGTCAGTGAATAGCTGGCAGCCATGTCAATGAGAATCATGGTGTCGAGTGGAAAAGTTGCTAAGCTGCTATTGCTGTTGACCCTGAAATTGGACCATTAATTCAAACTGTTCTGTGTATAGGTGAAGAACTTGTTTATTAGTACTGACGTTTGTAATACTATACTAATGACAGAATACAGAAATATTGTCCCTGTAATAAAAATAAGAGGTGCGTTTTATTGTACTGAATATGTTCTTCAGTATATTTTAAATGTTACTATTTTTTTTAAACTGTACTTGCTGATCATTTTAGATTTGGCCACTTAATTGGACTTATAAAATAGTACTCTATCATGAATTTCGTAACACACTTAATTTCACTTTTTAAAAGAGCAATTTAAAAATCTGTGTTGGAGATATTTAAGAAACATGTTAAGTGAAGATTCTTGTTTATCTGAAAAACAATGCTGAAGTCAGATATTCTGCTTTAAAAATGTCTGACATGCTGGAACGTCTGTCTTTGTTTTGGTCCCTTTAACCCACCCAATGCCAGTTTAGCCAATTATATTTCAGCAACCCTGGTTGTCATGGTAAAAAACAACATGTTTCGTTCATTCAGTTGGAAAAGGCTCTTAAAGTGTGCATTCTCGACCGATCTGTGACCTCCGGTGGACAGTATAATAACAGCTTCCAAAATGAGACGCAGATTCAGAGTTCCACATGAGGTGGTTATTAATTTGTAAATAATATGAATATATCAAATGTAAACATTAGGTGAGCAGGTTACATTAGCCCCTTTCACACATACAAACCTTTCTGGAAAATTACAGGCAATTTTCCGGAAAAGTCTGTATGTGTGAACACGCCCTTTTTGAAAATACTGGTAAATTTGTTCTGGCAATTTTTCAGAAAGAGAAGTTGTAACATTTGTGAATGCAAAAGGAAAATTGCCAAAAAGAGCGCGTTCACCTGCGATGTGCTGACGTGAGATGTCTACTAGAGGTCAATAAGAACATTCAGACGCATTCACAACTGCTATTTATGAAAATAAAAGCCTTTGAATATTTTTCCAAACACATTTAGCTGCTAGATGTTAGTTAAATAATGTTTCTATGTTCCTTCTTAATGCCAACTGTGTAAAAAATATTGATAAACGCTTATGATAACCCGCTGTTTGTTTACCTTTAAGCTCTGCTTCAGTTGCTTGATGGGTATGCACATGAAGTGCAGGAGTGCCCCGGTGAGCTCCAGCAGACACATATTATGTATATCACGACATGAAAAAGTGTTCCTCCATGTTTTCATCAAAGTTGTTCACAATACTTATCCATCCACAGAATTTTTAATGTAGTCAAATGTGTAAACATTCAGCTGCGGTTCGCACATGTGCCTTCGGATGTCTCTGGGACAAAGCAGCTGCATGAATGCAAAAGTTTAAATAAAAGGGAAATCATCAACAAAAGCCTGACCCCTTCTATTCGTACAAATACAAATGCAGCCGTTAGAGGCCATTTCTGGTTAATGATTTCAGAATTTACCGGTATTTGGGAATGGATGTGTGAATGCTCTTTTCCGGAAAAATTCCGAAACGTCTTCCCTGTGTGAACAGCACTTTTTTGAATTTACCAGTGAAGTCATTCCAGTAATTTTCTGGATATTTGCCGATATCAATGTGTGAAAGGGACTATTGTAACCCCCTGTCCTAACAACACGTTACGTGGCGAGATTTGCAGTGATAAGCAGTTTGGCTGTTTGTATCTGACAAAACATGACAGAAATTTAAATAGAGCCATTCAAAAGCACAGAATATATGTGCACTCACTGCACTCCAACAAAATGGTAAGATTTATGATATAATTAATACATATTAAACCTCTTTAACATTATTAAATGTACATGCTGAATCACAAAAATAAGGAAAATAGAAAATATTCCTTCTATCACGTGCCGTTGCTTTTGTTTAGAACACGACTTAAATCAGCCTTTAGGCTCGATAGTCAGATTGTCTTCAATCTGGCAACCTGCGCTTGTGTGTGTTTTAAACAAGGCGTGCAATACGTAGTTCAACCACTGGGTTTCAAACTTACATGCAGTACCTTAATACAACATATCCTTAATATACCAAATTGGAGTTTCATTATTACAAAAGTGTAAGTTCAAATATATTAGAAATGCAAGTTTCAAATAGAGAATACAAAAAAGTAATGACTATATAAAAATATACTTAAAACCCTAAATTCAGATTCTCTTTTTAAAGTTCTGCTGAAATGCAGTTCTTTTTCACAAGGGTGGTCTATGGCAAAATATTTACTCAGTCCCAGACATTGAACTATTAAGATTAAATATATGTGACCTGACAATAGTTTTGCTTTAATACCATGAGAAAGCTAAATTTCACATAATCAGCATGTTAAATTTAGTATGATTCTCCCAGGACTTACTGTAGTGTACATTGTGATGTATTATTCCACAGTGCCTCACAGTTTTCCCCTAGGTTCTGTAGACATGGCAATCATCAGTCACTACTTTTTTTATCAGTCTCCAGAGGCTGTAGCTTTTTGATTTATGAGGCTGAAGTTGACTTCCTGAGGGGGTGCAATTTCACACGTATTTCAGTGATTTATGTAATAACTGGCCCTTTTCTAAAAGTCCCATATTATTTTAAGCACGAGTACAAATTTCAGGCAAATGAAAACTTCTATTTTGAAAATCCTAATAGCAATTGAAAAATTTTTCACTTAAAGGTACATTATGTAACTGTTTACCATGTAATGATCAAGAATAAATTAAAACTGCATGTGTCTTGGGGATGAATGTTGGGTGAATTTATAGTATTAAATGAGCAACCATGTGCAGAAGGTTGGTCATTTGCATAAACCCTACTTTTAAGCTTTTCCTCACTCTCATGTCAACAAAACCAGCTCAAAAAACACCTTTTAAAAAGCTGCATAGTACAACCTCTCATTAGCCAGCTGTACAAATGTCTGCATTGTTATTCAAAAGAACCTCACAGCTTTAGAAATAATATAGATTCTCTTTCACTGTGCATGATAAAATATATGTTTAAATGAAATATAATATGGGGCGACGCGGTGGCGCAGTAGGTAGTGCTGTCACCTCGCAGCAAGAAGGTCGCTGGTTTGAGCCTCGGGTGGGTCAGTTGGCATTTCTGTGTGGTGTTTGTATGTTCTCCCCACGTTTTCGTGGGTTTCCTCCGGGTGCTTCGATTTCCCCCACAGTCCAAAGACATGCGGTACAGGTGAATTGGGTAAGCTAAATTGTCCGAAGTGTATGAGTGTGAATGGGTGTGTATGTGTGTTTCCCAGTGATGGGTTGCAGCTGGAAGGGCATCCGCTGCGTAAAACATATGCTGGATAAGTTGGTGGTTCATTCAGCTGTTGGCGACCCCAGATTAATAAAGGGACTAAGCCGAAAACAAAATGAATGAATGAAATATAATATACATGTTATTATGATGTCACATAATAAATTACGTTATACTATAAATGTATAATACTGTGATTATAAAATACACATAATTTACTATTATAGTTCAGTTATAATAATACATAATTATAGTCTTGTTATTCCCTGATTGTAAGGCCACCAAGAGTATGTGCTTTTTTGTATATACATGTTTCTGTATTTTGCTGTAACTCTTTTGTAAAAATAGGTTTTAGTATGAAAGTTATGATAATCCATAATTTGTTTATTACAACTTTCATACACAGCTTTCACAAAGACATTTGTGCATATGAATGATTAGAATGTATTGTTTGAATTGAGTTTCACATTTGACTGTTGACAACTAATACAAAACAAGTTAAGCATTGCAAATCAAAATAGTTGACCTAAACTAATAACATGTCAATTCTTTGTACTTGAAAAAAATATTATTTACAAAATAAGAGTAAATGTAAAACCATGGGCAACGCAGTGACGCAGTAGGTATAGCTGCGCCTCACAGCAAGAGGATCGCTGGTTCGAGCCTCAGCTGGGTCAGTTGGCATTTCTTTAAGGAGTTTGCATGTTCTCCCTGCGTTCACGTGGATTGTCCTTAGTGTTTGAGTGTGAATGAGTGTGTATGGATGTTTCCCAGAGATGGGTTGCAGCTGGAAGAGCATCCGCTGCGTAAAACATGTGCTGGATAAGTTGGCGGTTCATTCCGCTGTGGCGACCCCAGATTAATAAAGGGACTAAGCCAAAAAGAAAATGAATAAATGAATGTAAAACCATGAGATCTGTGATTTACCAATAAATGGCAGTAATACACTATTGTAGTGTGTGATGTATTAAAACTAAATTAGGTTAAGTTAGGTTTTTAAATATATAGCTGTTGTCAAACTACTCAGCAACTTACTAGAAAAAAGTAGCTATACTGGAAAATACTGATCATAAATAGATTAGCTACTGTCAAGCTACTGGAAAATGTATAATAATAAATGTATAAAATAATGTATAATAAATGTAGCTAATCTAGTATCTGAGCTACCTACTGTAAACACTGGTTATATGTTATATATGCTATATATGATATATATATATATATATATATATATATATATATATATATATATATATATATATATATATATATATATATATATATATATATATATATATATATATATATGCTATATATAAATAAATATACGGAACTCACACTATCATGGTTAAAATGTCTTACAAATATAGAAAAAGAAGCCATCTCTAGATTAGTTTTATATGCAGTAAAATGTGGAAGAAAAACAAAGCCAAACTAAAGTTGAATCAAGCCTTTGTCATATTAGCACACATGCCCCCGAGAAGCTACTCTTTTCTGTTTAATGGTCTGACAAGACTCTTAGTCAAAAAATCTTCAGATATGTCCCAACGGATTTAAAATATTAACTTTTACCATAGGCTTACTATAGTGCATAGTACTAAAGTACAGAGACTAAAATACAGTGCTCAGCATATATAACCCCTCACAAATCTATCTTTTAAATTCATAATTTTAATAGGAAGCTATACAGTATTATATTTGTGCATATACATTAGATTAGTCAGTACTGAAGCCAAATCTGGAGCTTATCTAACAAAATAAATTATGATAACAGTCCAAAAACTAGTACATCCAGATTTACATGTTATAGAAAAATATTAAATACAAATTTTAAAAAGAGGAAAAATCAAGAGAAGGAAAAAAAATGTAAACATTTAGTTGAAATTTTGTAGGTTGTCATTTTTTTTATTTTTGGCAATATCTTGCTTGAATTTAATTGTATTATCTTTCAATTTCTAAATATGTTTGGTGACTAAAATATTATTTAAATAAATATAACATTTAATAAGTAAAAACATATTTACTGAGAAATGGGTACAAAGATTCATTTTCAAAATGGGGTGTACTCAGTTATGCTGAGCACTGTCTAGTGTTTTATGATAAGACAAAAAAAATATATATATATATTTTAATTATTTAAATTTTAAACATTCAGTTCTTTTAAAATAAACTATAACCTCTTAAGGCCCAAGGTGTTTTTTTACATGCATTTTTTTATTTCTCTTTGCTATTTGGGCTTATTGGAACCTAATTGGAATTAAAATCTAAGTATCATCTTTTGATATGATGTACTTTTAGAAAAAAATGCTGTCCATATATGTGTCCATATAATTTACATAAAACACTTTTTCCTAAATGTTTTTTTACTTGCTTTGACTATCAGAGAGTAAAAACAAAATTTTTCCCATTTTGGACAGTTAAAAATTGTGTTTGGTACATTTCATATGCTGCAAAACAGTTGCAGAAATACACTGTATCAATTGAATTTAAAATTCACTATTTTAACTGTCTACAAAAACTTGTGCATCTTTGTTCCAAGTCGCTGTGCTGATTCACAATATTCTTTGTACCATAGAAGAGAGAGGCGTGTCCCTGCTGCAACTTATTGGGAACCTTCCACCTGAAAATATCACTCGAGGTCAGGGCCCAAATGGAAAAGCATATTACCTCTTCACAAACAACACCAACATGGAGCAGTTGGCACTCACACACCTTCCCTCGCCCCTCTACCGAGACTTCTCTCTGGTCTTTCACTTGAAGCCCACTTCTGAAGATGCTGGGGTCATTTTCTCCATCACTGACTCCAATCAAAATATAATGTATGTGGGGGTTAAGCTCTCTGCAGTTGAGAATGGCAATAGGAAAGTCATATTTTATTACACAGAGCCTGATGCAGAAAAATCTCAAGAGGTGGCCAGCTTTGAAGTGGCACACCAGCCTGAAGAGTGGAGCCGCTTCTCTCTGGCTGTCAATCTAGGCCAGGTGCTTTTCTATGAGGACTGTGATTCTGAGCCTAAGGTAAAAACATTGGAGCGCTCACCTGATGACTTGGAGCTTGAGACAAACTCTAAGATCTTCGTTGGACAAAGTGGAGCTGATGATCCAGACAAATTTCAAGTATGTTGCATATTATATATTATATTCTTCTTTTTTAATATACAAAATGTCAGATGTTGTCCCGTTGTCTTGAAACTGTCTGTTTGTCTTTTGGTAAAATCCTAAATTAAGGTTGTGCTAGTCACCAAGCATGCCAATTATAAATATAAATCTAATGATAAATATATTTGCATCCACACTAACAAACAATAAAAATCTGTTTATTTTTAGTTCACATTTTCATCATTAGGCATTACCCAGACAAAAAAATAGTTTTTTTGACTCCTACAACATTCCTTTCTTTGGAGCTCTGGACGGTAAACCCTTCAAAGCAGTTAGAGCATAGGGATGTGCATAAACTTTCACACGACTGTTCTAAAATAAAACAATTTTCTTAATGTGCATGTAAGGCAAATCAAGTTAACTGGGTGTATAAATAGCCAGGGAAGATACACTTTAACAAATAGCGTAATGCATGACAAGCACAAAATAACAAACTGCTGTTCAGAATCAAGGTGCTCACAAGCACTACATCTACATAATTGGTCAAAAACAGAGATTTTAAATAAACATTTTAAATGAATTCAATGAATATTTAAAATTAGAATAATTTTTGGACAGCCCTAGTGTGAACGGGCCTTTAATCTGTCTGCCTTCAGCTGCATATTATCTGAAAAGACATATATATTCAGCTAATTATATGTGACTAATGGTGATTGATGTTGACTCTCTCTTTGTCTGTGTGTGTGTCCATGTCAACTTGTCGTTTTTAGGGTATGATCTCAGAGTTAAGGATGGTCGGAAAGCCACAGGTTGCAGAGCATCACTGTGATGACTCTGACGATGACGACTATGAAGTAAGCAGCATATAAACCTAGTAGAATAAGTTTACTTCACAAACAAGTTTTAGTCAGTTAAAATATCTGTGATTTAAATGCTTTTTTTTCCATATACAGTTGAAGTCAGAATTATTAGCCCCCCTTTAAATTTTTTTTCTTTTTTAAATGTTTCCCAAATATTGTTTAACAGAGCAAGGAAATTTTTACAGTATGTCTGATAATATTTTTTATTCTGGAGAAAGTCTTATTTGTTTTATTTAAAATAAAACTTTGTTTTATTTTAAAATAAAAGCAGTTTTTAATTTTTTAAAAAACATTTTAAGGTAAAAATGATTAGCCTCTTTAAGCTATATTTTTTTCAGTAGTTTACAGAATAAGCCATCGTTATACAATAAATTGCCTAATTACCCTAACCTGCCTAGTTAACCAAATTACCCTAGTTAACTCCTGTCGTGTTCACATCCTGCTCCTTTCTTTAGTGTTCCCGGTCAAAATTGACCGGTTTGTTTTAACAGCTCTTATATTAGCACAAAAATCTCCTCCAAATTTTTATTCAACATTCTGTAAATAATGTCTCAAAGTAGTGTTTAACATGAATTTACAGAATTAGACATAAAATAACTGCAATGAAAATAAATTTGTTTGTTTACTAATTGTTTCATTACTAATAGACAGCTCGCTAAAATAACTATCACAGGGTCTGACCAAAGAAATTTAAATTTTAATCCATCTGAAGGATTTATCAACCGGCAAAGCACAAACAAAATGCTATCCTTTCCTGTGTTCTGAGTGATCGAATTTTCAGTCCTTCAAGCTAATATAGGGAATAGTGAATGAAGATATATACGGTGTGCATGGACACAAAACTAGCACTAGTTATACTTTGGTCATTTTTGAGCGAGATAACAACGATCTAATATAATAAAATAATTGTTGCTAAGCTAAAAGTGCCCCTGCTAGACTGCTAGAGAGATTGGCTGAACGGAGATTGGAGAAAGAAAGAAAGAAAGAAAGAAAGAAAGAAAGAAAGAAAGAAAGAAAGAAAGAAAGAAAGAAAGAAGAAAGAAAGAAAGAAAGAAAGAAAGAAGAAAGAAAGAAAGAAAGAAAGAAAGGGAACAAGATTCCTTCTCTGTGCTTCTTTCCAGATATAGAGAAATAAATGAACAAAATGAATAAAATAACAAAAAGAAAGAAAGAAAAAAAGAAAGACACACAAAGATGGATTCACATAACAGACACCTAGTTTGTGTGAAGATATGATACACTGTTTTATCAGGAAGTTGATTCACGTCAGAGGATCCAACACTTTCATGACAATTCATAACTTATTAGTTTAGTAGCTTATCCATATGAAGTTGTACGATCTCATTCATACAATTTTGTACAATTTGCTTATCCTCAATGACGATTGGGTTTAGGGGTGGGGTTGGTTGCCACGCCTCCGTTTAAAAATTTTGTACGACTGAACTCATATGAATTAGCCACTAAACTGACAAATCGTAAAATAGTTATGTTTCCTTGTGAGATCAGGCTGGAGGATCGGCACATAAGCACATAAAAGAGATGTGTACCTGCAAAAGACATTGTTCAGTCTCAAATGCGTGAGTGAGTGAGTGAGTGAGTGAGTGAGTGAGTGAGTGAGTGAGTGAGTGAGTGAGTGAGTGAGTGAGTAGGGGTTGTGTGTGTGGGGATGTTTTCTGTCTGATGAATGAATATAGCCTGGATACCCATTCATTTCCTATGGCGGTTGATTAAAACACTCAAAATTTAATAAGAGATGATCATCACTTTTATATGTTCAAATGCATTGTGTGGAGGATATCATGAGGTCTTGAGGGAATCAGATGTAAAACACAATATTTATAATTGATTTAAGTTGAAAATCGGTCAGATTTGACCCGAACACGACAGAAAGGTTAAATGTCACTGTAAGCTGAATTAAAGTGTTTTGAATAATATTTAGTCAAATATTACGTACTGTCAATATGGCAAAGGTAAAAGAAATCAGTTATTAGAAATGAGTTATGTTTAGAGATGTGTTGAAAAAAAATTATCTCCTTTAAACAGAAATTGAGGGATAAACAGGGGGCTAATAATTCAGGGGGCTAATAATTCTGACTGTATGCTTTTGGATGTACTTTTGATGTTTAACATTCAACTCTGCAGTTTTAAAAAGTGGCTTTTATTGACAGTGTTAGTTGTTTAAGGCAATACATTGTTTAAGACATACAAGGTATAAATAAATCAGAATTATTTCAAACTATTAAAATGTCAGTAAAATTCACCTTATTTAACTTGTCAACTTCAAAAGCTGTCTAAGCAGAAATCAATGTCCCAAAATACAGTCTAAAAGCACAAACAGACAAAAAGCACTCATGAATCACAAATTAGGAGAAAGTATTTTCTTACAGCGTACAGTGATTACCATATATAAGTACACCTCTCACAAATCTATCTTTTAAATTCATATTTTAAATAGGAAGCTGTCCAATATTATATTTGTGCATATACATTAGATTAGTCAGTACTGAAGCCAAATCTGGAGCATATCTAATGAAATAACTTTGTCCAAAAAACTAGTACACACAAATGTATATGTTATAGAAAAATATTAAATACAAATTTAAAAATCAAGAGAAGCAAGAAATTTGAAAAAAATTGTTAAAATTTTGTAGGTTGTAATTTATTTATTTATTTATTTTATTTTATTTTTTTGCAATATTTTGTTTGACTTTAATTGTATTATCTTTCGTTTTTTTAATGTTTGGTAAATAAAATATTATTTTATTAAATATATCTGTTAAATAAATCTGTTTTGTTTAAATGCACCAAAACATATTGCCTATATTTACTGAGTAATGAATAAAAATATTCATTTTCAAAATTGGGTGTACTCAATTATGCTGAGCACTGTATATTTATACTGTATTATTTAATATGCAGACAATACTAACATTTATTGGAGATTTTTTTTGCCACTGGCTTAATTTAAAACTGTCTCTTATTTTAGGCAAACTAAATAGTCATGCTTATTTGTCATGATTTGTAGGGTTCTGGAGACAACGGAAGTGGAATCGAGGACAGCATGAATATGCAATATAATTTAGTAAGTATTTTGGACATCAGTTATTGCATTTATTTGACAAAAACACAAATGCCAAACCCATCCATCAAATATTGTTCTGAACATTTGGTGAATATTTAAAATATTAAGACACAAAAGCAGTTAATTTTATCAAAAAGTCGCCAAATTCATTTCCAATTCTTTACAAGAATGTACAAAGTCCAATCTGAATTTCTCAAATAACAGAAAGGTAAAATTTGTAATAAAAGATGTGCAATCTTGTATTCAAAAATATGAATGTGCAGCACGGTTTAAAACAGGCCTGAATCATATCTGGGTGCACTCTAAGAATTAAAGGTACAATGTCACTGCAGTGGTGTGGTGTCTTTTGCAGAACTGATACATTACAGGTATTGTACATACACCTGACAAAAGTCTTGTTGCCTATCCAAGTTTTAGGAACAAATAATAACTTAACTTCTAGTTGATCATTTGGTATCAGAAGTGACTTATATGAAAGGCAAAGGCCTTTAGATTACGCTGTTTTTACCTAAATAAAATATTATTATGCCTTTTTTTATAATTATTTTACATTTACATTTACATTTAGTCATTTAGCAGACGCTTTTATCCAAATACAAATGAGGACAAATGAGGATTTTACATTTTAAATTACTTTGCTTTGACAAAAGTCTTGTCACTTAACAGAAATAATATACAGTTTTTGAATATAAAGTCATAGTGCAGTGGAAAAACAATTAATATTGTGTATGACTCCCATGAGCTTGGATGACTGCATACATCTCAGTGACTCAAAAAAACTTATTAATAAAGTGATCTGAAGTGGCAAAAAAAGCGTTCTTGCAGGACTCCTAGAGTTCATCAAGATTCTTTGGATTCATCTTCATCATCTTCTCCTCTTTCACATTACCACAAAAATGCTCAATACCTGGTGACTGGGCTGGCCAAAGCTTTCATTTTGAGGTGGAGGCTGAAGTATGAGAAGGAGCGCAATCCTGCCAAAGAATTTGCCCTCTTAGCTCCTGTGGTTTGTAATGTAATGGGCAGCACAAATGTCTTGATACCTCAGGCTGTTGAGATTGCCATCCACTCTGCAAATATCTCGCCTGCCCCCATACTGAATGTAACCCCAAACTGTGATTTATTCTTCACCACACTTGACTGATTTCTGTGAGAATCTTGGGTCCATGTTGGTTTCAATAGGTCTTCTGCAGTATATGTGATGATTGGAACAGATGATTTATCAGAAAAATCTACTTTTTGACATTTTTCCAAATGATCAACTAGAAGTCAAGTTATTATTTGTTGCTCTTGCTACTGGGATTGACGACAAGAGTTTTGTCAGTGTAATAGTAAACAAATGTGTGCTTATTGTTAACAAAAAAAAGTGTCATTTTAAAGTGCTGTCCCAGTGACAGCTTTTGTATTTTTTTATGTTTCTGTCCTGATTACGATATTTTACATTAAACGTGCTTGCATATAGTGCATTAAAAAATTATTCAAATTACACGCTTTAAAATGTGGTGAACTCTTGGTTTTTAATACTGTGGCGGATGTAGATGTAATTAACATCTTATAACAGTTACAGGATATATACCATAAACATTTGTCAGCAGATAACAATTGTAGGTGTAGTGTGTTCTAATTGTAAGTGTGTTTTCTGTACAGCCCCTACCCCCACAAGTTGTTCCAAACAAGTTGGACATAGGTGCCCAACAAAGTGCGACAGGTCTGTGAAATTATCTATACTATAGCATGTTGTTTCTTTGATTAATGTAAATGTGGTGCGGTGGTGCAGTGGGTAGCACTGTCGCCTCACAGCAGGAAGGTCAGTGGTTCGAGTATTGGCTGGGTCAGTTGGCATTTCTGTGTGGGGTTTGCATGTTCTCTCCATGTTTGCGTGGTTTCCTCCGGGTGATCCAGTTTCCCCCACAGTCTGAAGACATGCACTATAGGTGAATTTGGTAAGCTAAATTATCTGAAGTGTATGTGTGTGAATGAGAGTGTATGGGTGTTTCCCAGTGATGGCAGCTAAAGGGCATCCGCTGCTTAAAACATATGCTGGAGAAGTTGGCGGTTCATTCGGCTGTGGTGACCACAGATTAATAAAGGGACTAAGCCGAAAAGAAAATAAATGAAGAAGGAAAACTGGCTTTATCAAGCTAATTTATTAATTATTTTGTAAATTTAATATAGTGCAATGACCTTTACTGTTGGTTGACACCTATATGGGGAACTTAGCCTTATTTAAATTTAAACTTAATATGAAAATAAAAATGAATTTAAATGTAGCCAGCATTTAAAAATGCGATGCTGAAAGGCATACAGGCACAAATATCTGAATAGCAACTAAATGTAAAGAAAATGCTGTAATGCCATCTTGTGGAGAAGAGTTGAATCATTTATTACAATGATTTAGATTACTTTATAATATTATATTTTATCATTTATTTTATTTCACTTTATTTTTCAAATCCTCACAATGCAAGTGAAGATGGGAGAAACGGTTGCAAAAATCTAGCTAAAAAGTCCCAGAATTTTGGGACTTTACTTTGCTTTTATTTTTATCAAATAAATAATAAATGCAGCTTTTTTGAAAAAAGGAATGCTCTTAAAAAATTTACAGTTTTACTGACCCCAACATTTTCAACAAAATATTCATGTATATTATATTTTCTTATTATTAGTTTTAATTATTCAAATTTAAATGCAATTTAATTATTTATTTTATTATAGTTTTTTGTATGTTCACAGCATCTAATTGATAGAGTTAACACTACATACAGAATATTATAGATATTACTGTCATCATTTCATTTAATACTTTGCAGGAATAAAGAAGGTTTTAAAAAATAATAAGTTTGCTTACTTTCTTCTTGTGCTAAATATGCCTGACAAGATTTTTTTTATATATATGAAGAGTTCAGATGCAAAAACTTCGAAGTGTCGTCTGAAATTTCCATCAAAAATGAATGTTTTTGTCAGCCTCCTTTGTTTATATTGAGATATTATTAGAACTTATGTAGGACTTATTCTTTGCCATAAAAGTTACATTACTGAACACACACAGGAGCCTGATAAAAAATGCTCATTTTAGAGGAAAATTTTAGATGACATTTAGAGGTTTTTGCATCTAAACTCTTCATATATAAACTAATGTTGAACTGGAAGACATTTTTTGTAAATGTCTTTTGTAAATATTTTTAAGGCAAATTAATGTATTTATTTGTGCTTGCAAACTCTTTTTGTCGTTGACCATTGGCAAATGAAGAAATTAATTCATGTCTATAGGTTTCAAATGGTTTTAGAAATTTCATCTGGATATCCAGGATGAGTCTTCTAGTACTGTTTTCACCAGGTTTTTCTGGTGCTAAAGGTGTGAGAGAAGAAAAATGGAGACTCACCGGGCCAAAACATGACTGGGCGACTTCCTCCAGCACAGATGGAACTCATGGAGAGAAGGTACAATTTTCTTTTGGGTACCCTACTATTGATTCCCTACTATGGAAGTCAGTGGTGACCATACGTATTTTTGGATACCAACATTTTTCAAAATATCTTTTGTGTTCAACGGAAGAAAAAAATTGACACAGATTTAGAACAAGCAGAGGTGAATCAATGATGATTTAAATTATTAAATTTAAATGATTTAAATTCTGAGAGAGAACTGCTCTGTAAAACACAGTCAATCAAGTAAATAGACATATATAGCAGACTGTTAATTATATTTTTAGCATGGAGGGCATAATCAATTTGCATGGTAAATATTATATTCATTTTCTTCATGCTGTGTCCTAATTAGGCACTGGATTGGGGTTTGTTTTAGTTTTTTCTTCACTTCATGTCTTTTTAAATCCTCAGGGTGCTCGTGGAGAGAAAGGAATGAAGGTAAACAAGTTTTGTTTTAGTGCCACACATACACTTCACCAATGACAGATTGATTAACACATCTCACATGGTCCTGAAGCTGCAGTCACACTAGAGTTTGAGCTTGCGAAATTCTGTCATACGGGCACTGTGAAAAAGGGGTGGGATTGAACAAGATGATTAGACATTTAAAAAAGCGAGCGATGGTCCATGTTTTAAATTTCTGTCCATGAGGTCATGTTTTGATCCTCGATTAGTCTCACCCAGGTCAGAGTTTACCAAGCTTTAACTTTGCAACGCAGTGAACTGCAAAACTTGACGCGCAAACTTGCATTTCCAGTCTGACGCATTCGTGTAAGTATGAATGGAAGTCTATGGGTAGAAAAGTTCAGTGTGACCGCAGCTTAAGTATTTAGACCCTTTGCTGTGATGCATATATTTAACTCAGGTGCTGTCCATTTCTTCTGATCATCCTCTACACCTTCATTTGAGTCCAGCTGTATTTAGTTATATTAATTGGACTTGACTAGGAAAGCCACAAATCTGTCTATATATGACCTTACAGCTCCCAATGCATGTCAGACCAAATGAGAATCATAAAGTCAAAGGAAATGCCTGATGAGCTCAAAGACAGAATTGTGGCAAGGCACAGATATGACCAAAGTTACAAAAAATTTCTGCTGCACTTAAGGCTCCTCAGAGCACAGCAGCCTCCATAATCCATAATCCTTAAATGCCACCAGTCAGGGCTTTATTCCAGAGTGGCCCAAAACATGAAAGCCCACATGGAGTTTGCTAAAAAAACATCTGAATGACTCCAAGGTGGTGAGAAACAAGATTCTCTGGTCTAATGTAACCATGATAGAACTTTTGGCCTTAATTCTAAGCAGTATGTGCAGAGAAAACTAGGTACTGCTCATCACCTGTCCAATACAGTCCCAAAAGTGAAGCATGTTGGTGGCAGAATCATGCTGTGGGGGTGTTTTTTAGCTGCAGGGACAGGATGGCTCATTGCATAAGAGGGAAAGATGAATGTGGACAAGTACAGGAATATCCTGGATGAAAACCTTCTCTGGAGTGCTCAGGACCTCAGACTGGGCCTAAGGAAGACAATGGCCCTAAGCACACAGCTAAAATAATGAAGGAGTGGCTTCACAACAACTCTGTGACTGTTCTTGAATGGCCCAGCCAGAGCCCTGACTTAAATCCAATTGAGCATCTGTGGAGAGACCTAAAATGGCTGTCCACCAACGTTTACCATCCAACCTGACAAAACTGGAGAAGATCTGCAAAGAGGAATGGCAGACGATCCCCAAATCCAGGTGTGAAAAAAAGACTTATGTCTGTAATAGATCAAAAGAGTGCTTCTACTAAATACTGAACAAAGGGTCTGAATACTTAGGACCATGTGATATTTCAGTATTTCTTTTTTAATAAATCTGCAAAAAAGTTTACATGTTAACATCACATATATATCATATATATCATATTTATATATATATTTATATTATACTTTGTAGCCAAAAAATCTCTTAATAAGGTTAAAGTTATTGAGAATGAAATAAAATTGTTTTCTTTGTATTACTAGGGAGAGAAAGGGGTAGGACATCAAGGCCCTCAAGGTCTACCTGGGCCACCTGGACCTCCTGGACCCTCAATTTCAGAGAGAACAGTGGGTGTCAATACAAATAGTGCTGCTCTGTATAGTGTGCTTGAGGGTGCTATCACACTAGCGCTTTTGGTCCGCACCCGGGTACGTTGGATGTCAGAGTTCTGTACGTTTAACTAGTGTGAATGCTGTCTTCTGAACTCGGGTGCGCACCCACGAACCATACTCAAGTCCGCCTGAAAGAGGTGGTCTGGGGTATGGTTCACGCAAACTCTGGTCAGATTCACTTATGGTATGAATTCAATCGTACCAAAGAACGGAAGTGAACCGCCAACTGTACAACAAAATATAATTTTCACAACGTTCATTCAAGTGTGTGTTTCACGTTCTATACCTTAGTGACAAGTAAAATATTTTTGCAACAGACAGACGCAAGTCGCTTTTTGTATGTCCAAAAGCAAAAAATTCAGTAAAAGCAGAACAACCGCGATGTGCGTGCGTCTTTCCATTTTGGTGCTTTGCTTTTGTGGCCGTCATCTAGCAACAGCCATACAAACAACAGCAGCTCGATGACGCAAGTGTACCGGGGTTCAGAAGGAAAAAAGACAGTGTGAACACGAACCAATTGAAAAGGTGGCAAGGGGGGACAATTGAACTTGAGTATGGTCCAGGCAATTGAACCAGTGTGAAAGCAGCCTAAATTTAAAATGTAAACAGGTTTAACACAATGGGTAATATACTCTGCATACTGTATACTGTTTTTTAATTATTCATAACTTCCATGGTTGGTGTGCAAATGGTTCCCTTTCAGTTGGTCATTCCACTTTATCCCACTCTATCACACATATGAAACAAGTCAAATATTGGTAAGTGGAATATACATAAATGCCTTTCTCATACATACTGTTTGGGTATTTGAGTCGCTGTAGGCAGTCACTTATTAGATTTTTGATTTTGGAGCAAGCGAGATAACAGCATTGAGTTTGTTGAAACCAACTTCATTCTGTGCATGCATTAGTGTATACAGTGGCATTTAGCAGCAGTTCTCTGGGTTACTTTGCTGTCCCTGAGAATGCCTTCTGTTAAAACCCACAAGCACTCTCATTGAAAGCCCTGTCGGTAGTACAGAAGGATACCTGCATTGGAGAGCATGCTTTTTTTATTGATGATGAATCAACCATGGATTCACTTCCTGCGGCGTCTGTGCATTATGAAGATGGCAAAACTTTATCAGCTGTCAATAAATTTGAAACACTCCTGAGACCGGTCATCCAGAGACCAGGAGACCACTTATCTCCAGTGAAGAGTTGGGGCTGCAACTACATTTTGTGAGTGATACACCAGGTGCAACTGGTGAAAGACATGGTGCCTCCTCACCCACAGCCTCTGGGCCTATTTTGCCAACAACTAGAGGTTGCTAACAGAGAAAGACTTCCTCTTGGTCAGGTAGGTTGAGGTACAGGAGTTGCACAATGCTGGCCCTCCTGGACTGGTTTTCTAGAGCATATACTTCTCACTACAGTCCCCTTCCTAATGAATCGTCCTGAGAAAGAACCACCACTCTCAGGGAAGAGGCTCCATCTGTCATAAACTTTTAGATATGGCTGAGATTTTAGATACTTTTAGAAGGCTGTCACTCCAAGGCACAGTTTTTCATCCCTGTCCTCTCTAGTTTACCTGGGCAGTAGATGGTGGTGCATTGAGGAAGCATGACCTAATGATCCGGACTTTAGGAATGCCAGAACATTGAAACCCTTATAGGCTTCTCCTGCAGGTCCTTTTCGATCTCTCTGAAGGCCATTTGGGTTTTCAGAGATACCCAGTAGAATCCAATGTATCATGTCTTAAGTTTGGCCCAGGCAAGTTTCACATTATTTCAAGACCCCGATCTGGTTATGCACCCAGGCTTCCTATAATGTCCCACAAGACCAAGTAATAGACCTGCAAGCACTGCCCATGGAGGATGCAGGCCCAGCCATTCCTTATATGCCCTGTCCAAGACCTACATTGCATTGGACTGCACACAAAGTTCAGAGGTTCTTATCAGATCCTTGTCTGTTTTGTAGGCCAGCAAAGAGAAGTGCCTTCTCTAGGCTAGTCCACTTGATACTGATGCTATTACCTGGACATAACCAGACGTGCCCCCTGAGATCATGACTCATTCCCTGAGCGTTAGTGCATGGCACCTCTCTAGCAGACATTACTAGAGCTGTTAGCTGGGCAACACCTAACTCATTTACAAGATGCTACATTCTTCAATTGGCTCCTGTGTATTAGGCAAGTGGTGAGGAAACGGAGCTCAGTTTTAGACTTGCTGTGCCATTCTCCCTAACCTGGACATGCATGTGCTTATTATTACTCTGCTAGTAATTTTCCCAACCAGTGAACCTTAGAGAGTTCTTCCATAGCTCCCACTGTCCAACTTGGTGGAAGAGACCGATGTTTAGCTCAGTCAACCCTCCAACCACCATGATATTTAGTGCCTAAGTGGAACGCTCCAATTTATCTTTGATCAACCTATTTCTGAATATGGGTATACACTTAAGACTTCCAATCACATCCTTAATATGGGGAAAACTTTAACTAAATTGACAGGCATATTGTTGTGAAGACGATCATTAATCTATCTTGATAAATGAGCTAATGCTTGTTTTTTGTTGTAATATTCTCTTCAGACATTTGTGGATATGGAGGGTTCTGGATCATCTCAGGTATGTTTCAGTAATATCTTCTAGTTTAAGTTTATGTTATTATCAGTAGTAGTGTATATAGCTGAAGACTTTGATTTACTAAACAGGACAAATTTGCACAAGAGCTTCATCCCATAAAATCACTAATGGGAGTAAAAAGTAATGTGGATGTAAATTAAGCTGATTTCCGTAATGACCAAAAACAGTCTAAATTACTGTATTTGATAATCATTTATATGTAATCTAACAGAGCACGCAGGTAAATGGATTAAGACAAAATGCCTCATTACTAGGTGCCTTAACCTTAGTAAACCATGTTTATATATGTTTTCTTAAACTTTTTAGGGTTTATGTTGTCCTGGTCCACCAGGGCCTCCTGGACCCCCTGGGCCACCAGGTCCAGAATGGGAAAGTGGATCAGAATTTGAGCCCACTGAAATTTCCCCAACTGGTCTACCTGGACAAAATGTGTTCCGTGGACGTCCGGTAAGAAAAGAAAATCTGTTCATTAAAGGTGTTGTGATTGCTTTAATGCATTTCTTGAAATTATTTTTTTTTTTTAATACTTTATTTCTAAGGATTTTTTTATACATTTGCACAAAAAAAAAAACAAAAAAAAAAAACAAACAGTCAACAACAACAAAACAAAATATACAAACAAATATCCCCAACACTACTTTCCCTTTTGTGGCTTTAACAGAAGATATACATAGCTAACAGTCTGCAAATATAAAGTCCTCAAGCGTCACACAAATGCACAGCAAGTGTACGTATCGGTTGCATACACAACTTCAGTACAGTAATGGCAAACAGAAGAATGAATGTAAAAAAAGAAAAATGCAAAAAGATAAACGATTCACATAAAAAGTGAACAATTCAGTGTGTAATAAAAGGAGGGTTCTGTATACCTTTATTACAAGCACTGCCATTGTGAAAGGCATTACAAAGTTACAGTGACATGAAAGAGGAATAATAAAAAATAAAATAATAATAAATTAAATTAAAAATAAAATAAAAGGGGGGGGGTCTTTTGGGATTATATGAGATTTTTCATATCCTCCTGCTCTAAACATTGTAAATTGTCAACGTATGTAAGAAAGGGAGACCATGTTTTAAAAAAGTTATTTTTTGAACCTCTGAGAGTAAATTTGATTTTTTCAAGCTGAATAAAATACATCACGTCTTTAATCCATCTACTATGTGTTGGGGCCTCAGTTTTTTTCCAATACAAAAGAATTAAACGCCTTGCCAATAGTGTGGTAAAAGCAATTACTCTACATATTTCTTCTTTAAGCACAATATTTTCTGGGCTGGTTCCAAAAATTGCCAACAGGGGTTCAGGTTCAATAAGAAAACCATACATATAACTAAATGATTGAAAAATATCTTTCCAAAACTTCCCTAGATTTGGGCAGAACCAAAACATGTGGGCAGTTGTGGCAGGTGAATTTGAGCATCTACTGCATGCTGGACTAACAGTAGGATAGATCTTAGACAATTTTAAATTTGTGAAATGTAAACGATGAAGTATTTTAAATTGAATAAGGGCATGTCTGGTACAGTGTGATGATGAGTGTACTTTATTTAAAATACCATCCCATTCTGATTCTGTAAAGTCTCTGTTCAAGTCAAGCTGCCAAGAGGTTTTAATATGTTCTAGACTTTGAGGATCTATTGTACATATGAAAGAGTATATTTGAGAAACTAGTCCTTTACTTTCGGGTTTTAAGTCTAACAATGTATCAATTACTGAAGCAGTAGGTAATTCAGGAAAAGATTTAAATTTTGACTTAACAAAGCTTCGTATTTGCAGAAATCTGAAAAAGTTGTTTTTGGGCAGAGAAAAATTTTGGACAAGCTCTTCAAAGGAGCAGAAAATATTATTAATAAATAAATCTTTCAGGCATTTAATCCCCTTCTCCTCCCACACCCGGAATGCAGAGTCCATACAAGATGGGGCAAATAAACAGTTAGAGGCAATGGGACCTGCAATTGAGAGAGCCTGAAAGCCAAAATGCTTTCTAAACTGTGACCAAATTTTTAGTGTATGTACAACTATTGGATTAAAAGAGGTCATATAATTCTTTTCTGAAATTGGGAGTGATGCACATATCAGAGATTTAAGAGAAACTCTGGAACAAGCTCTTTCACCCTGTACCCACAGCGGAATTGATTCTGGGTCCAAAAGAGAAACCCAATACAGAATTTTTTGAATGTTGCTTGCCCAGTAGTAAAACAAAAAATTTGGCAGTGCCATGCCTCCTTGGGATTTATTCTTCTGGAGGAATGATTTTCTAATACGAGGTGATTTACCTCCCCATATAAAATGGCTTATCAATTTATCTATGTTACAAAAAAACTGTTTTCTTATGAATATAGGTATATTTGAAAAAAGGTATAAAAACCGTGGGAGAACTGTCATTTTAATTAGATTAATTCGTCCAGCCAGTGAAAGAGGTAATGTGGACCATTTCTTGAAATCTTGTTTACAACGTTTTAATAGGGGATAAAAGTTAGCTTTGAACAAGCCATTAAAGGAGCGAGTAACTGAAATGCCTAAATATTTTAACTTATCCTGAACCACTTTAAATGGTATTGTGTGGGAAGATCTAACTAGAGGGGCATCAATCTCAAAATACTCTGTTTTGTGCATATTTATTTTATAGCCTGAAATTTTTCCAAAATCTTCTAGGACTGACAGTATGTGAGGTATTGAATGAGTTGGATTGGAGACATATAAAAGAACGTCATCTGCATATAAGGAGATTTTATGTTCATTGCCATTCCGAGTGATACCTGTAAAAATAGTAGATTGACGAAGTAATATGGCCAAGGGCTCAATCGAAATGGCAAACAGCAAAGGCGAAAGGGGGCAACCCTGCCTTGTACCTCTATACAAGGAGAAATATTCAGAATAAATATTATTTGTGCACACTGAGGCTATTGGGGCAGAATATAAAAGCCTGATCCAGGAGATCAAATTTTCAGGGAAGCCAAATTTTTTGAGAGTTAAGAAAAGATATTCCCACTCAACTCGATCAAACGCTTTTTCAGCATCAAGGGAAACTATGACTTCATTCATATCAGAGTATGAGTCTGTGTACATTACATTAAACAAACGACGCAAGTTATTAAACGAATTACGCCCACGAATGAAGCCTGTTTGATCGCCATGTATTACTGCTGGACAAATTGGTTCAAGGCGCAACGCAAGAGCCTTGGCCAGTATCTTAAGATCCACATTTAGCAGTGAAATTGGCCTATATGATTCACAGAAAATGGGGTCCTTATTTTCTTTTAACAAGAGTGAGATGGATGCCTGTGTGAGAGTCAGTGGGAGAGAGCCCCTCTTGAAAGATTCATTATATACTGCTACAAGAAGTGGACTCAGTAAAGCTGAGAACTTCTTGTAGAACTCTATGGGGAAGCCATCTGGCCCAGGTGCTTTACCACTCTGCATAGCCACGATGGCTTCCATGATCTCTTGTTGTCTGATACAGTTTCCCAGTTCAGAATCAATGTTAACAGGGGGGAGATTTAATTTCTCAAAAAATGATTCAAAAACAGAAGCGTTTTTAGTACATTCTGATGAATATAAAGAGGAATAATATTCAAAAAATCTATTATTTATATCATGGGGAGTGTGTAATACAGAGCCAGAAACGGATTGGATTTGACTGATCATTTTGGAAACATCGCATTGGCGGGCTTGGTAGGCCAATAATTTACTGGCTTTATCACCAAATTCATAATATTTGTGGCGGGTCTTCAATAGCCTTTTCTCTTCTTGAGAAGTTGTCAAGAGATTAAACTCCGTCTGAAGGCGCAGTCTTTCCTTGTATAATTTAGGACATTGTTTCACAGCATATTGCTCATCTAACTTGCCTATCTCATCTGAAATGTCTTTAAGCTTGATAATCTCTTGTTTCTTGGTGTAGGAGGAGAAGGAAATAATCTTTCCACGTATAACGGCTTTAAGAGCCTCCCATAATGTGGCTCTTGAGATTTCTGGTGTATCATTTGTCTCAAAAAAAAAGATTATTTCTTTTGATAAGAATGTAACAAATTTTTCATCTGACAATAATAGAGAGTTTAACCTCCAGGGTCTGACACCTGAATGATAATTAGGGAAGCTAAGTTTAAATGAGAAAGGAGCATGGTCCGATATTACAATGTTATGATATTTGACAGATGAAATAAGAGATATTAGAGTTTTATCGGTCAAAAAGAAATCAATACGGCTGTAGGTATGATGTACAGGAGAAAAGAATGAGAATGCTTTAGAGGAGGGGAAATAAAATCTCCATGGGTCAATTAGCCCATATTGTTCACAAAAATCTTGTATAAGCACAGCGGATTTAGCAGGCGGTACGACTCTGCTTGAGGATCTGTCTAACGACGTATCCAAAACACAATTATAGTCACCTCCTATAATCAAAGCATGATTGTCAACTGATGGAACTGTGCTAAAAACTTTGCTGAAGAAAGAACAATCATCAAAGTTTGGGGCATAAATGTTGATCAGTATTACTTGTTTATCAAATAGACGGCCTGTCACAATGATATATCTACCATTAATGTCACTAATGACATTATCAGTGACAAATGGGACATCCTTTCTAATAAGTATAGCAGTACCTCTGCTTTTAACATTAAAGGAGGAATGAAAAACCTGCCCACCCCAAGATCGTTTAAGTTTCACCACATCTGCATTTAACATGTGTGTTTCTTGCAGAAAAGCTATTCCTGTATTTAGGAGATGCAAATGTGACATAACCTTATTCCTCTTAATCACATTATTAATGCCTTTCACATTCCAAGTCACAAAATTGATCTCACTTACTTGATGCTTGGACATTTTCTACAGGAAAACAATTAGTAAGTGAATCAAAATAGGACAAGAGAGACTATACATGATTATAAACATTAACAACACATAACTTAAGCATTTGCTGACATGAAGGGATTCTAACTGAGAGCTAATAAACAAAAAAAGCCACACAAAAAACCCACCCACCCTTAAAACTAAACCCAACATAACTATATGAAACCAAACATCCACTGGTTTACAGTGTACCATCACTTACCAGTTATCATTTCTACTCTGCAATGTAAAAAAATAAATAAATCAATCAAATAAAAATAGTTATAATAAAATGAAAAAAAAAAAAATTTAATATAATAATAATGAATAATAAAAACCTCTCTTCACAAAATGAAACATTAACGTTACCAAGAGCACCGTTTTATCTTAATATGAACACTTTCAAACAACGATGATGAACTAGATTAACAGATGAATCAGTTTTTGAATAGTCCGTTTAATCACTGAAGTGATTATGTAATTGAGAATACGTTTAGGAACATGAGCAGTTACGGAGCAGTCTACTATGAGACATTTATAGCTGCTTGCTTATTGCGGGTGGCAAAACCTCTTGAATGAATTCAGTAGCTTGCTGAGGAGAATCAAAGAAATGTTTCTGACCATTATGGGTGACTCGTAAACGTGCAGGGAAGAGAAGCCCGAATTCTATACCGGCTTCCCTCAGCCGTGCTTTGATCGGGTTGAACGCTGCTCTCTTCTTAGCCACCTCCGCGCTCACGTCTGGATAAAAGTGAATCCGAAAGCCGTTGTAAAGAAGCTGTCCCTTTTCCCGTGCGAGTCTAAGAATTAGTTCCCTCATCTGGAAGTGGTGAATTCGAACAATAAAGGGCCTCGGGGGTTGGTTTGACTTTGGTATGGGAGCCAGGGAGCGATGCGCTCTGTCCACCACCGGGGGCTTGGGAAAACTGTCCTTTCCGAATACTTTAAGTAGAAGTTCCTCAATAAATGCAGTTGGAAGCGCGCCCTCAGTGTGCTCAGGAATGCCAATTATTCTTACGTTGTTCCTTCTTGAGCGATTTTCTAAATCGTCGAGTTTCATTTTCATTCGTTCGTTATCTTTGGTCAAAGCTGCGCATGCAGTTTCCAAAGAAGTGACGCGGCCATCTACGTCGGTTAATGATTCCTCGACATCTTTCAATTTTTCCCCCTGGGTTTGCAGCGATGCTTTCACAGCTGAAATGGAGGTTTTTAGCTCGGAAAGAATCTCCACTCTGAGCGCTGCGACCTCTGATCTGATGCCCCCAAGAAGCTCGCGGATGTCGTCTCCCTGTGTCGAAGCCGCCATACCCGCCGCTTGCACGTTATCCTCCTCAGTTATTTCAGTGTTCTTTTTTGTATTACCTCTCGGCATATTAAGTTATAAGCGCTGTCACGATGTCCTATTAATGTTGCGTAAAATATCAGATGCACTTAAAGCGTGTAGAGAACTTAGATTAATCAAAGTGATTAAAAGCAATATTCAGAGCAGAAACCTCCGACTTCTTACTCCGCCATCATACCGGAAGTCCCCTTTTCTTGAAATTATTAAACATAAATGCTCTCTACTCAAATCAGCTCAATCTTATTGAAAAAAAAAAACGTTTCAGAAATGACACACAATAACACATAACCCTTAAAATACACATTACATACAACACAGCCTTACAGACTGAGATAAATTCAAAACAACACAGCAAAAACTAGTAGCAAGTTATGTTGCCTGTAAGCATTTACTGTAACTGGGAGGCAATTTTGTTTTTCTTTTAATTTCAGCAGTATAGCACAACAGTTAAATAAAAGCCCAAATCAGAAAAAGTTGGGACGGCATAGAAAGTGAATTTATTTTGGCTTGTATTTCATTGCAGACAGTACAACAAACATTATTTCATTGTATCCTTATGATTTTACTTATTTATTTTTTATTTTTTCAAAATAAACATTCCAATTTTGGTTCTTGTAACACATTTGAAAAAAAGTTGGAACAGTAAAGCACGTACCCCTTTATAATGTTGCCATTTCTTTTTACAACACTTAAAAGACATTTAGGCACTGAAACCCAAATCATGCGTCAAATAGTGTTTATAGTTTAGGGAAACGTGTGTGCTTTTTGGAATATTGTTTTATAATTAAAGCTAGGTTATAGTGCTTTAGCAATCAATAAAAACTGCAACATGATAATTTTTGGATGTTTGGGAGAATTCATTTAATTATTTCTATAACTCAGGGGCCCCCGGGTCGACCTGGAAAACCTGGTCCTCCTGGTCCCCCAGGTCAAAAGGTAATTGAAATATTCAAAACAAATTCATATACAAAGTGTTCAAATAAATTACAACAGCTTCTATATATATATATTTTTTTTTAGGGAGACTGTGGGAAGCTAGACTCGTCTGGAGTTTCCGGGGAAAGAGTAAGAAATGTGATGCTAGCATGTGAAATCAATAGGATGTTAAGATTTAATTACGTAATTCTGAAAATTCTTTCTTTTCCATGTAGCAAAGCTCCTCCAGTTGGTTTTTTACCAACTGGTTTCCATCATGGGAGACTAGTGAGGCACAGGTATCCTAAAGTCATGCATGACAGCTGGGTGTGGTGTCAAAAGAGTGTGAATGAAAATCATTATCTTTGCTGTGATGTGCACACACACTTTATATATATATAAAACTCTTTGAATAAACTTAGCTTTTAGTGTGATAATGGTTGAGACAATTTATTATATGGAAAGGAGTCTGGTTGCAGACTGTGTGCAATTGCAAGCTGAGATGCATGCAATGCTTTTAATGCACATACCTAACCTCAGCCCTGACCCTACCCCTCACAGTGATGTCACAAGCTCTATTGAGTGCACTGTCTGACATTGCCTCTTTGAGACATGCAATGTCGGCTTGCATATGCAAGTCTGCACCCAGATACTATTGTTTATATTTAGTCTTAGTGGATTAGATCTTCTTATGCAACAGCTGCTGCTGTTGTTGATCTGTTAGCTTGTCAGATTCATTAGATTTTAGAAAATGGGGATTCTTCCATGTGTCATATTTCCATGTTTTGGAGCTGATATCAAAGTGAACCCATAAACCAATGTCTGATAAATGTTTGTATTCTTGGGTCAGTCTTATAATATTTCCCCAAATCCAATTCCTTTCTCTTCAGGGTCCAGAAGGCTCATCAGGGATGCCAGGCCAGGAAGGTCTGGTTGGGCTGCCTGGGCCCATGGGTCCTCAGGGACATCCAGGACCTCCTGGCCTCCCTGGACCTGCCTTCCAAATTACTGTAAGTTATTAAGTCTTTTAGCACCCTTAACATTTTTAACTGGTATCATAAATGATCAGTTGACCTTTTAGCCATAGATTATTAAAACAAAAAACTCCAAATTTGCTAGAGTGGTGTGAGGAACACAATTTAACCAAAGAAACTGGTCAAAGGTGTTTTGTTAGAATGTTAATCTCAGGACTCACAAAGACTGCAATCACACAGAACTTGTGCTTCTACGGGGCCTAGCACATGATCTGCCATATCAGTTGTTTTTTTGTATGTGTTTTCAGAGAGATGGAAATAAAACAGGGATAGACCTTCATTACATTCCAGGAGCTGTGGGGCTACCAGGTCCACAGGTAACAAGTGGTCTTCTCAAATACAAGGATCAGTAACCCACCCAAACTGATCAAAGTAATTTCCCAAGAAAGCCTAGCTGTAACAGAGGCCCAAATCTCAAGTATTGGTGGACCGATATACCTCCAATGATGACATATCACCCAATATTTGTTTGTTTTTTCAAATAAACTATGAATGGCAATTACATTTTTATTACATCAACACAGTGTTTATTCTTTATTTTTCTAATGATTTCTTTCCTCTACAGGGACCTCAGGGGATACCTGGACTTCCGGTGAGATTATGTGAAAGAAAGCTGCCAGATTATTGTAATGTTCATCAGGTCCAAAATTAGATCTCTTTTCTGAACTTTAAACTCTGCAGGGCAAACCTGGTTTACCAGGTATCCCAGGCCAAAAAGGTGATGAGGGACAACGAGGACGAGAAGGAATACCTGGATTAGATGGCTTTCCAGGACAAATAGTGAGTGAATATTGACTAGCTCGAAGCTGTGACATGAATGAAAATATTGGAGCGTTTAAATGATTTGTTGAATTTTTACAGGGACTAAAAGGGGAGAGAGGGTGGAAAGGTGACCGAGTGAGTTTTTTTTCTAAAATAAAAAGGATTTGGGAACACTTAAGTGTAGGTTTAGAATGGCTGTAGAAAATGTTATGGTAATATTTTTATTTGTTTTTAGGGTGAGCCTGGTCGTAAAACAGGGCCTCCAGGACCACCAGGGCCACCAGGTCCCCCAGGAGAAGTGACCAATGTTAATGGCAGTGTAAGTGTTATGGAGTTAAACCCTCAACACTAAAAAAAGTGATCAGCCTTCCCTTAAAATGTGTAAACCTGTTGCCCTAACATTCTTAAGTAAATGAACTTTGCATAATTACAAAAAATAAGTTCAATTTAACAGTTCCAGTAGGTTTACTCAATTTTTTCAAGTCAAGTCAGCTTGTCACTTTTTAAAGAAACTGATTTACTCACTTTATAAGTAACTAATCACCTTTTAGAACTTTGTACGACACTTCTGTTGCTAAATAAAAAAAGTCACATTTAATTTTATGATAAAGGAAGAATATAAAACTTTTGAACAACAGGTGAAAGAAAGTGATTAATATTACAATACCTCTTGCGTAACATTTATATTCAAACAGTAGAATTCCCTATTATTTTGACACCTAAATATACTGCATTATGGGCTGCACGGTGGCGCAGTGAGTAGCACGTTTGCCTCACAGCAAGAAAGTCGCTAGTTCAAGCCTCGGCTGGGTCAGTTGGCATTTCTGTGTGTTCTCCCCGTGTTTGCGTGGGTTACCTCCAGGTGCTCTGGTTTCCCCCACAAGTCCAAAAACATGTGGTACAGGTGAACAGGGTAAGCTAAATTGTCCATAGTGTATGTGTGTCAATGAGTGTGTATGAATGTTTCCCAGTGATGCGTTGCAGCGGGAAGGGCATCCGCTGTGAAAAACATATGCTGGATAAGTTGGCGGTTCATTCCACTGTGGTGACCCCAGATTAATAAAGAGAATAAACTGAAAAGAAAATGAATGAATGAACATACTGCATTATAATCCATCCATGTTTTGTTTTTTAGATGACACCTGGTTTGCCTGGTCAGGCAGGATTTCCTGTAAGTTTTTAGTGTGTACTAAAATTTTGTTGTAAGTATCATGTAAAGTAAAGGATTTATAAATATTTTTTATTGTTTTGGATAATATTAATTTCTATTGCAGCTGGTGTAACATCATCATCTAAGATTTTTAACAATTAAATAAAATCATATTTTACCTTTATTAGATCTCAATATAACTTGTGGAATAATCTTTAATATAAAATATATTTTTAGTGAACAACTTTGAAAGACTATAAGAGGTGAGAACTGTTTCTTATAATATTTTGATATACTTTTATTTTACAGGGACCATTGGGTCCAAAAGGAGATCAGGGGGAACCTGGCCTTCCAGGAGTCTCGATTAAGGTAACATATTTGATACTTTTATCAAAACCTGAGAAAAAATTCCTCTGTGTCATTATTTTAAAGTAGCCATCTTACTGTGTTAGAATTAGAAAGATGCTTAAATTGTTTACGCTTAACAACATTGTTTACATGAATTATCCAACAAGACTTTTAAATCTTTTCACATTAGATATAGATGTGGTTTGTTTTTGTTTTTTAGGGTCAGAAAGGTGAACCTGGCCTGATCTATGACTCCACTCGTAGTCCCATTTACACGGGGGGACCGACTGGACAGCTGGTGAGAGATGTGTGACTGTAATTTAATCAGACCACTTCTATACAGTACATCTAAAGTATTGTGTTCAATTAATGTAAATGCTGTCTGTTTTAGGGTGAGCTAGGACCTCCAGGGCCAGTGGGACCTGCAGTGAGTTTTTGTTTTTTGTCTTGCTTGATTGCTAAGGCTGCTGATATTTCATGTATATATATATATATATATATATATATATATATATATATATATATATATATATATATATATATATATATATATATATATATATATATATATATATATATATATATATAATGTTTTTCACTCATTAGGGACCAGCTGGGCCAAACGGACCAAAAGGAGAAATAGGAATTCCAGGCAGACCAGTGAGTATTATCTGTACAAGTGTTTCAATTACAGACAAGTAGACACGCTCTAACTATGGGACTACTGGTTCAGTGGACTTCAGTTTTTGCCTGTAGTGTCATTGTCCAACTTCTTTGTCCGATAATCCATTGTCAGTGTCTCGGCTTGACTAAGATGTTTAAACCAACAACTGTTGTTTGTAGGTACTTTATGAATGTACTGTCTTTTTATTAGCTTTGATATTGAAGTTTTAATTATTTTCATAATATATAAGTATAATTTTGATCACATAATATTCTTTATCACAAAGGGTCGACCTGGTCTGATTGGTAAAAAAGGCCAGAAAGGCGATTCAGGTGGAGCAGAGGGATACGCGTATCAAGTAAGCAACAAGCAAAATTTATTTATTTTTGTTTTCACTGTTATTATAGAAACACATATACTATATACAATACTATAGATTTCAAAATGATTTTAGGGACCCCCTGGTCCGCCTGGGCCACCTGGTCCACCTGGACTTCCAGGAAGATTTCATGTGAGTAATATTACGTAAGCTTGTTTTTTTTTTATATATATATATATAATATTTGTACTGGATCAAAAAATGTAATCTACTGTTGTAATCTACTGTTAAGGGCTATGATGATGTCAGCTCAAGATTTCCCCATGGTGAGTGTGTAATTTTCCAATCCAGTGTTTCAGTTTAGTTAAACACATATATTTACAGCATGAGAACATTTGTTTTTGTTTTAAGAATCAGTGTGCTTTTATTGCAGTTTATCTCATAGTCTGTTGAAATTTGATTTAATAAAATTGTTTAATGCACAGGTAGTTCCAGTCAGATTTGATTACAGCTCTAAATAAATGTGCTACCATCCAAGATTAATAGCAACCATAGTAACTCAGTGACAGTTGCTGGAGCCTTTTTAATCTCAAGGACACCTTGTGTGGGGGATTTCAGCAATATAATTAAAATAGTTCCAGAGATAGTTAACACTTATAACTTATTTTGATATTATAACTTATAACTATTAGATATGCCAATGTGTAAGACAATGCACACACAATCCATAATATAAATCCTTCGATTATTGCTTATGTAATTTCTGAGACATTAAGAATGTATATGTTGTAAGCAGCTACTAATTGAATAGGTATTAATATATCTCAAATTTCATCTCAGCTATCAAAGGCGACAAAGGTGAAAGAGGGGCGCCTGGCATCCCTGGTTTGCCAGGTATGATTTATTAAAGACCCAAACCGCATCAATCCATCATTATCAGTAAAACTAATATTTAGAGCACTGAATTTCAACTTTTTTCTGAACTACAAAATGTGAACTTGAATATCAACATTTCCTGCCACAGGTCTCACAACCACATTTGACATTCATGCATTTAAGGTTCGACATTTCATATTTCCTTAAGTTTTTAGTAATGTTTTGCTGAAAATGTACTCATTAATTTATTAAAATCTTGTAGCATGAGATGAAAGGGGAACCTGGTTTTAAAGGAGAGAAGGGAGAACCAGGAGGAGGATACTATGAGCCTCATTATGGTGGAGTACAAGGTCCACCAGGAAGACCTGGACCTCCGGTAACAGCACAGACATGAAATGATGCCAAATAGATAATTTTTTTAAAGGTTTAAGTTACTAAATTATTATTTTGGTATAGGGCCCAAGAGGAGAATCTATTAGTGGACCTCCAGGTCCCCCAGGATCTCCTGGAGCTCCAGGAACTGGCTATGAGGGCCGCCCAGGTAGTCCCGGACCACCTGGTCCACCAGGACTTCCAGGATCACTGCTACCAGGTGCATATGGATCCTCACAAGGTAAGGAATCCACACAGTCACAAACTTTAAGATGTCCAAACATGCAAATTTCATCTGGTGTGCTTCTTGACATGATGAAGTCTTAAATCATGTCCTGTTTATTAAATGCAAGGACTCATAAATAAAAAGTGCAGTCATTCTGTTTTAACACCTTGATCTTCTAGCTATCAGTGTTCCAGGGCCGCCTGGGCCACCTGGGCCTCCTGGACCTCCTGGACAACCTGTACATTTAAGTGGGGTGCGTTTTCACTTCTGAAACTTAGGGTCTTAGGGGACACTAATGGAAACACCTGTTAGATGTTTTTAATGAGGTTATAAGATTTTCTATTTTGTTTGTTTGTTCTACAGGTTACGGTCATGAGGTCAGTTGATACAATGGCTGCAACAACCATCCGGTATCCAGAGGGCACCCTAATTTATGTAAAAGACAGCAAAGAACTTTATTTAAGAATACATGAAGGTGTCAGAGAAGTCCTGGTAATTTTCTAGGCTTTATTACTGTTTGTCCATCTTCATGTAAAAATAAAGTGTACAGAAAGTGTACTTGGTTTGTCCATGTTCAAAAAACATGTTAGCAAGATCAGTAGATCATTCTTGTGCATTCTCATATTTAAAGTATTCCACACATCCATATTTTACTCTGTCTTAGACAAACAGGGTGTAATTTGTTTTTGCGAGCACAAATCATTTGTTGCATGCAGCCCTACTTAATCTGTCTGTATAGTCTTCTGCACAGAAACACCATGTGTAAAAGATAAGGCAATTAAAATGAAAGGGTTACTATGTAACCCTCATTCACCGAGGGAGGAATGGAAATGCTATGTGGAAAAACTTCCACTATGGGGATTTCGCCTGAAAGCCCATCATCTGAAGAGAAATAAAGTGGGCCAGTGAAATACCAGTGAATTGGCAGTGCCCAGTGAACACAGCTGGCAGCAATCTCAAATCATAATAGTTAAATATAAGACAGCCAGAGTCATATCGCTTGATAAATTTTTAAGCTGAAGAGCTGAACTAAGCTGTCCGCTGAGGTGCAATCACTATGGCGATGGAGCATAGCATTTTCGGTTTCCCCCTCAGGGAACGAGGGTTTCGTTACTCAACAGGAAGGGAACTCCAATGCTGTCTGTATAACTTCCACTTTGGGGAAATGTATGGAAAATGCCACAGTGGTTGAACTTTGCACTGGGGAGAGGTTTGCCAGGCTCCAGTGTGAGCGCACCATCATCACCAGTGACGCAGCCTTCCAATGTGTCCTCTGGCCCTAACTTACATGTACTTACTGTGAAGCGCTTAAAGGCTTATTTATATTTTTGGAAGTTATTAAATATACACCTAGTTAAATTCTAGGAATTTTATTATATAACAGTATGTTGGGAAAGCATGACTATCCCGAATGGGAAAAACGCTGCGGAGGCCACCTGCTGCCCAGAGCTAGTTTCTCGTGCCTCTGAGGAACTGAACAATGACGCAATGCTTCCCCAGCACACTGCCATCTCCGCGTCTTCACAGGGGGGATGATCGTAACTCCAACCCATTGCAGAGGGGACAGCCTTTGCTCCAGACAACTGAAGGAGGATAGCATCACACTGATCTGGCATGTTCAAGATCCTTCTCGGACAGAAACACACCACACAGCGAATGGACTCCACTTCAGGGCGTAGGCATGCCTTGTAGAGAGTGCTCTAGCCTGCGTGATGGTGTGAACCACCGAGCCGGTATGTCACCTAAGTCTTCCTTGCTCCATCTATGAACTCCACGTGAGGTTCCAGAGATCTCGGCGCAGGTGCCAGATGTTGCCTGTCCCAGAGAAGAAGGTCTTTCCTCAAAGTGATTTGCCAGGGAGGAGCCATCACGAGGAGAGGTCCGGTTGGGCCAGAGAGGCACTCTGACCTTCTCCTTATCCTCCCAGACCAAGCACAGTATCTGTGCGAGTAGGCTCACTGGAGGAAATGCATATTTGCGCATGTCCTGGAGTCAGCTGTAAGCTAGTGCATCCGTGCCAAGGGGGGCCTCGTTCAGGGAATAAAACCACCGGCAATGGGTGCTTTTGGGAGAAGCAAACAGGTCGACATGGGCTTCTCCAAAGTGCGCCCATAACAGTTGGCAGACCCGGGTTGGAGCCTCCCTTCTCCCAGGCATGGAGGCTGCTGTGAGAGCACATCTGCTGCATGGTTTAGTGGTAATTTCAGCTGTGTATGACTCCAAAGGAGCTGACAGCAAGCAAGCTGAGACATGCAGCGAGAGCGACTACCCCACATGCAGTTTATATACGCCACCATCGCCGTGCTGTCCATCACCGATAAAACACAGTGAAGAATGAGATACAATGCCAACAGCTCCAGGCAATTGATATGCCAATGCAACAGAGTTCCTTTCCACGGACCCTCGCATCACATGGCTCCCCAGCCCATACTGGAAGCATCCGTTGAGACAATGACATGCCTGGATACTTCTAGAGGCACTCTGGCCTGTAGAAATGCAGGGTCTGTCTGTCAGCTGAGGTGACAACACAGCAGAGTCACAGCCACCCGGTGTGCCCACATGCCATGCGTATCTGGGAACCCGATTGTAAAGCCAATGCTGAACCGGTTTCATATAGAGCAATCTGAGCAGCGTGAGTGTGGCTGTGGATGCCATATGCCCCAGGAGCCTCTGAAATTATTTCAGTGGAACTACAGTTTTCCTGTCGAACTCTTTCAGACAGGTCAGCATCAGCTCGGTGTGCTCTCGGGAGAGGCGTGCTGTCATAGTGATCGTGTCCAGCTCCAACCTGAGTAAAGGGATGCTCTGGACAGGGGGGAGCTTACTCTTTTCTTGGTTGACCCGAAACCCCTATCGAGTGAGTTTTATTCAGTCAGTCGTCAAGATAATTGAGTATTTGTATGCCCACGAGCTGAAGGGGCATTAGAGCACCTTTCGTGAGCTTGGTGAAAACCCACGGAGACAGGAAGAGCCCGAAATGAACATAAATCACAGAAACTGCTGATGGCATGGAAGAATGATACATGAATGTACGCATCCTTCAGATCAATTGCTGCAAACCAATCCCAATTACGAACGCATCAGGGGATGTGCTTCTGCATGAGCGGAAGGAAGCAGCTCAAAACGCACAGAAATAGGATTGCATGTAACCCACCGCTCACCCCAGCTGATAGTCTGCGGAGTCCTCAACGATGCTGCTTAGCCAGTAGAACGGGCTGGGGTGGCGGAGCAGATTTTGGAGCCACAGACGAGCGCCATTGGCAGAAACCAGCCGAAAAGGATTAGTCGGCGGCAAGAGCGGTTTTGGGAGGCCCGCCTGTAGATGACTTCTGGGATATGGATGCATTAAGAAAGTGAACTTTCTCAACATCACGCACTGAGGACATCTGGTCCTTGAGTAAGAGGGTGATCATCCGGGAGGTTAGACCATTTCTCTCACTCGAAGCTTGGATGAAGCACACTGAGGAGTGTTGGGCCCGCGGGCTTGGAGGCGGTGGGTTGACCCCCACTGTAACCCTCAGACCTGCCCGAGTGCCATCCAACTTGCAGGGAACAAGGGTGGTTTGCCCTTTTGCAAGAACTAGCTGCGAGCTTAGTTGCGCAACTGACATGTCATTGCAGTGATGACAAGCTCTACACGACTGTGTTGCTTTCTTAGGGAAATTTGCTTTTTATTCAAACTGCTTTTTCGTGAACCAGATCAATGAATGGGACCAGGGATGGGAGAATGGACCCAGCTCGACTGCCACTACTCGCGTTGTCACTCGCACTGGATCCAGGAGAAACAGCCTCTCAGGAGATGGCAGCTTTCTCTCTCGAACAAACGAATGAAGTCGAAGATTCAGCAACAAGATTTTTTCAGTTGCACGTGAGGCTTCTAAAAGCAAAAATTGTGCTGAGCGACACACGGCCGGCAGCTTCATACTCAGCTGATTGTGATTGCTGCCATCTATGTGTGCTGTGAGCTGCCAATTCATTAGCATTTCATTAACCCGTTTTATTACTCTTCAGAATCATTGGTTTTCTGGCAAAATCCCCATAGTGTCAGACTGAAACTCAAGCCTCAAGGTGTAAAAGTTGACTGTTTAAGTGCAGCAGCATTTTTATTAGTTTCAGCAGGAAAACAAGTTATATGCGTTTAATGGGAAATCATTCAAACAAATTGGTGACAATCATGACAAATAGGTTATATTCATTGTGCTAACTCAGCATTTCTCAATCCCACTCCCCTTTACCTTCAGATGTTTGTTTTAATTCACTTAGGCATTTTGTATATTTTTCTGTATGTTTTTAGGTAAAAGAACATAATTTTTGAAAACGCTGCCCAAAGTGAACGAATAAAAAAAAATGTTCATGTTTTAGTGTGCACTGTGGAAAATGGAGACTTTTAAAAACGATTTTAGTCATGTGACCAATTCACCTAACATGGTGGAAAGCAGATGTTTTGGATGCTATCCATTTTGACAGCTTTATTAAAGATGTCAGTTTGTACATGCTCAATATTACCTCTCTCAGAACATGGTATGTTTACCGGTCAACAGTCAACAGTTGCGTTATTTTGCCGCAACATTTCAAAGAGATGGAAAGTAAATAAATAGTGTCAAATTATGACACATAACATTGATGCCCCCCTGTCGCTAAGAAATTGCTTTTTTGATGTGCACAAGTGACATGATGTGAAGATTGAACAGGTAGTTTCAATGGACCAAGTCGACTGAGAAAAACTGTAATAAACTCATTGACCCATGGTAAAGCAGGAAATCAGCCAAAGGAAAGGGAGTGAGTAATCAGAATAGGTCCACTGCACTAACATTGAGGTTGACATGTTTCTGCCACCATTCTGTAATTAATTAATGTACTGCATAATTATGCCTAATGTTTCTGTTTGTCTGTGTCATTTCAGCTTGGAGAATATACCCCTTTTCCCAAGGGTCTGGTGAGTAACAAAAAATCTAATCTAATTTTAAAGTAATCAATAAAGGTACAGTCACATTTGTAAATATTAAAATAAATCTTAAAATTATGTATGCATTAAGCACTTAAACAAAAGCAGCTTTCTGTTGTCCGTGTGGTGAATTTGTGTGACCAACATGAACAGAAAAATATCTAGTAAAATATTATTTACTGTCATCATGGCAAAGATAAAATAAATCAGTTATAAGAAATGAGTTATTAAAACTATTATGTTTAGAAATGCACTGAAAAAACTTCTCTCTGTTAAACAGAAATTGGGTAAAAAAAATAAACAGGGGGGCTAATAATTTTCAACTGTATATATATATATATATATATATATATATATATATATATATATATATATATATATATATATATATATATATATATATATATATATATATATATATATATATATATATATCGCTTTCTCATTCTATGCTGCTGTGCTGTTTGTTTCTAGGATAAGAAGATGGAAGTAGGGGGGCCTCCTCAAGTGGTTCTCTACCCTTCAGATTACCCCACAGTGGCTCCACCACGAGCCCCTTACCCTCAACCCTACCCCATGCCATATGATCCCAGATTTGGATATAAACCAAGCCAAAGGCCTGTCATTCAGGAGAGATTTCCAGCTCATGTACACACCTCAGGGCGTGCGGTAAATATCTTATCTTGTAATATGAGGAATGAGTGTACAAGTCCAATAATTGGATTTTTTTTAACATTTACTGTGCTTCATAATGGATAATATCCTCAAAATTATAATACAAAAACTTAATTTCCGCCAAACTGTAAACAAACTCCATTTGCTAATAGACTTGCCGAAAGGCTTAATTACAATAATAAGCAATAATAATGCAAATTGTGGAGTGAAACTCAAGCCTCAAGGTGTTAAAGTTGACTATTTATTTGCAGCAGCATTTTGAGCAGTTTCAGCAGGAAAACAAGTTATATGTGTTTAATGGGAAATCATTCTAACAAATAGGTGACAATCATGACAAATAGATGCTAACTCAGCATTTCTCAATCCCACTCCCCTTTACCTTCAGATGTTTGTTCTAATTCCCTAATGCATTTTGCATGTTTTTCTCTCCATTTTGGCTTTCCGTAAACACTGAGATGTTTTTAGTTAACAAAAACATTTAATTTTTGAAAAAGCTGCTTAAAGTGGACGAATAAAAAAATAAACTTTTTTTTAGTGTGGACAGTAAAAATGGAAGCTTTTGAAAACGATGATGCATTTTAGGCCCAATCCCAATTTTACCCCTTAGCCCTTCCCCTTACGCGTTTTGTGCGTTCCCGTGGATCCTCTCCATTTTGAAAGCTTTATTAAAGATTAATACCAGTTTGTATATGCTCTCTTCAAAGAACATGGAATGTTTACCAGGAGATATTTTTCAGTGGTGGAAACAGACAACAGTTGCATCATTTTGCTGCAACATTTCAAAGAAATGGAAAGTAAACAAACGGCAGGCGGATATGACGCAGGTCTTACGTCTGTAGGTGAAGTAGATGAACAAAAAAGTTTTAATCGTTTTAGTGTGGATGACAGAAATAATTTAAAAATGATAGTGTGTACATGGAGTGTTTATAGACAAAAACGCTGTTTTCAAATTTAGCTGGATTAGAGGTATATTGTGTGACACTTCATTCTTTTCTAGTGGGATGCTTTGGACATTGCTGTAGTGTAAATCCATCAATGAATGTTCCAAAGGGAACCATGTACAATGTGTAGGGACGTGCCAGCCAGAATCAGTTCATGCATGGAGCTCTTCTAATTTTATCTGAACCAGATAAATCAGTGTTAAATAAGAGAAATATGCAAAATGTGCAGCTCGGTAGGGCACCAGGACTAGGATTAAGAAACTGTGCTAACTGAACATTTTGTATAATTTAAAACAGATATTGATGTCATATTTAATAACAAAGTGACATTACAATACCAATAGTTTAGTATTAGTATTACTGTACTGATACACAAAGATTTGGAGAAAGTTTTATTTATACTCTATGTGTCTAAAGATATTTCTTTTTTTTTTCAGAAATGTTGCACTAATTAATCAAAGTGACAGTATTAACAATTATTTAAAAAAAAAACAATTATTTAAAAGTTAAATATTGATTCAATAAAGAAAGAAACTGCTCTACAGAAGATAAAAGACTCATTCAACTCAAGTCAGTTCACTGTAAAAATGACAAAAAGTTAAATTAACAATATGCATACAAATAAAATTAATCATGTTTGAAATGTCTTATCATTTAAACTTGTCATAATCTGTTTTGTCACCCTAGCTGCATTTGGTTGCTCTGAACTCACCTCAGCGAGGAAACATGCAGGGCATTCGAGGTGTAGACCACCAGTGCTTCTTACAGGCCCGAGCCATTGGGCTGAAAGGAACATTCAGGGCTTTCCTGTCATCCCAGTTACAGGATCTAAACAGTATTGTGCGAAAGAACGACAAGGATCTGTTACCTATAGTAAATCTTAAAGTAAGATATTTCATTTGTCAACAAAGAACTGTTTTGTTAAGTAATAAGAATATAAAGTGAGCTGTTCAATTTTCACACAGGATGAGGAATTATTCAGCAACTGGGAGTCTATCTTTGAGGACTCAGAGGGCAAGATGTATGATGATGCACGCATCTACTCCTTTGATGGTCAAGATGTTCTTAACGATGATGCCTGGTAAGATTGACTATCATAACAGTGACCCAGACATAATCACTAACTAGAACTTATAGGAATAGTTCATCTAAAAATTATATTTTAGTCATCAACTTGAACATTCATCTTTAGAACACAAGTGATTATATTCTGGAACAAATCTAAAAGCTCCATAGACATCAAGCGTGAAATATTCAAAGCCCAAAAAGGTATTGAGAACATCAACAATATTTCTGTGAAGAAAATAAAACAAAAATCATTGACTTTATTCTTCTCTCCAGTGTGGGGGTAAATGGTTCAGTTAGATCAGAGGGAATAGACTATATACAACTGAAAAAAATTGTGCAGGAATATTAATAATTAACCAGTTAATTTTCTTTTAAACAAAAATCTATTTTACACTTGGTAGAAAAAAACATTACACGCAGTACCTTAAAGACAAAAATATCCACATTAAAACTGCAATTTTTGTTTATATATATATATATATATATATATATATATATATATATATATATATATATATATACACACACACACACTCACATGCAGACATACACTCACTAGCAATTTTATTAGGTACACCTTACTAGTACTAGGTTTTACCCCTTTTTTGCCTTCAAAACTGCCTTAATCCGTCGTGGCAGCGGTTCAACAAGGTACTGAAAATATCGCTCAGAGACTGTGGTCCATACTGACCTGATAGCATGATTTGTCGGCTGCACATCCATGATGCGAATCTCCCATTCCACCAAATCCCAAAGGTGCTTCATTGGATTGAGATCTGGTGACTGTGGAGGCCATTTTAGTACAACAGTGAACTCATTGTCATGTTCAAGAAACCGATCTGAGATGATTCACACTTTATGACATGGCGGTTATCCTGCTGGAAGTAGCCATCAGAAGATGGGTACACTGTGTTCATAAATGGATAGACATGGTCAGCAGCAAAACTCAGGTAGGCTGTGGTGTTGACATGATGCTCAATTGGTACTAATTGGCCCAAAGTCTGCCAAGAAAATATCCCCCACATCATTACATCACCACCACCAGCCTGAACCATTGATACAAGGCAGGAAGGATCCATGCTTTCATGTTGTTGGCACCAAATTCTGACCCTACCATCCGAATATCGCAGCAGAAATCGAGACTCATCAGACCAAGCAGCATTTTTCCAATCTTCTATTGTCCAATTTTGGTCAGCCTGTGTGAAATTGTAGCCTTAGCCTTGTTCTTAGCTGACAGGAGTGGCACCTGGTGTGGTCTTCTGCTGCTGTAGCTCATCCGCCTCAAGGTTGGACGTGTTGTGCATTCAGAGATGCTCTTCTGCATACCTCGATTGTAACGAGTGGTTATTTGATTTAATGTTGCCTTTCTATCAGCTCGAACCAGTCTGGACATTCTCCTCCGACCTCTGGCATCAACAAGGTATTTGCGCACATAGAACTGCCGCTTACTGGATATTTTCTCTTTTTCTGACCATTCTCTGTAAACTCTAGAGATGGTTGTGCGTGAAAATCCCAGTAGATCATCAGTTTCTGAAATACTCAGACTAGTCTGTCTGGCACCAACAACCATGCCACGTTCAGTGCCACTTAAGTTACCTTTCTTCCCCATTCTGATGCTTGGTTTAAACTGCAGCAGTTTGTCTTAACCATGTCTACATGCCTAAATGCATTGAGCTGCTGCGATGTGATTGGCTGATTAGAAATGTCCGTTAAATCAATTGGATAAATTGTGCAAATGTTTTATGATCAATGTCAGATTGTGGTTTGTATATGCGTACTAAACATTTTATGTGTGTAAATAGGCCAGAAAAGATGGTATGGCATGGATCAAGCACTCATGGACAAAGGCAGGCCGAGAGCTACTGTGAAACATGGCGAGCAGAAAGTGATGGAGTCACAGGCATGGCTTCCTCTCTTCAAGAAGGGTATCTACTTCAGCAACTACCCCGTCGCTGCACCAGCTCATACATTGTACTGTGCATTGAGAACAGCTACATTGCTGACTGAACCAAAACGAGCGCAAAACTTAAATTTGTCACAAACTGAAACTTTTTTGAGTGTGACTGGTGGTGCTTTATAGTCCTGTTGGATAGAAACTTACTGGTTATAAAATTTATTTTTATCTACTCAGTTTTCTTGTTTTTAAATACATTTGGCCAAAATCTTGTTATAAATAGAGTGCTTGGCAATGGTGGTTTTATATAATATTGCCTATGAAACAGAAAACGCAAGAACAAGACTATTTTTTTATGTTCCTTTAATTCAAAAAAACTAACCCCAACTACTTTGCAGTAAACCTGACAACACATTGTCGAAAATACTTGATCTGTTTGGGGTGGGTTCACAATTTTTTTAAAACAAATGTATGTACTATTGTATTTCAACACATAACATACTCAGGCAAAAACGTCAAAAAAGCTTGTTTCTAAATGAATGTTTGCTTGTGCCTTAAAAAGGTATCGCCAAAAACGAATTACATGAAAAAAAATGTTACTAAATAATTCTGTTTTAACTACTTTTTTGTTATTACCATTTTTATTCATATTTGTATGTGAAAGATTTTGTTAGCCTATGTTATCTTTCTTTTATACTTCGTCACTCAATCACATCAGACATTCCATGATTGCAGTGCAAATGACTGGTTGACTTTCCATAGAAAGATGACCTAAAAAATAGGTAAATCCTTTTTATGTTATTTATTTTGAGGTTTACTTTTTACATGTAACCTGAATATTGTTTTTGCTCTGCATTCTACAGTGTAAATGTGACAACTAAAATCACTCTTATTTTTACTGTATTTTTAATGACACATTAATAAAACATACAATCTACACTGTGTACATTTGTTGCTTCAATTTAAACAATTTATTGAAACTCCAAACACAGCCAATTACACTTGTCAATTTTGCTCTGAAAAAGCAATGGCATGAATGCCTTGTATGAGTTGATTTTAAATTAATGTGAAATAATTAACTACCGTACTATCACACAAGCAAGAGTGAAGTCCTCCCATTTTATTGGTATAATTGCAAATGAACTGATTTCATACAACAGTTCAACAATAACAACGATTCTTAACGATGCCATAGAATGCGTTGATACATTGTTCAAATGGTATATATGTACAGGGACTTTTAATTTTCAGTAAGCCAGCTTAAGCTCTTATTTTGCACTATCATCCCATTATGAAACTGCCTCATTTAGGGTCTGGTTTCTATAAAAAATCTAAAATCTTCACTGCCTGATTGAGATACGATGTAAAAGGAGCCTCAGACTGGACAAGGAGCACTGCATTAAATCAATTATTTCCACATGCCTTTAAAATGTGTAAAAAAAATAATAATAATAAAATAAAATAATAATAATAATATATATATATATATATATATATATATATATATATATATATATATATATATATATATATATATATATATAAATTACCACAGTATTCTGTTCGCCTGCTCTTCCTGACAGTTGTGTTTAAATGGCCTTTTATCCCTTTTTTACACTTGAACAACTAAATGAATGCTTAAGTCTGCTTAACTGACTATATTTAAATAAATAACATTATCAATGCTGTAAAAGGAACCTTTTTTCATCTGTGGCTGAAAAGCACTTGCTGTGCATATAGTCCATATCTACAATGAAGGTAGGTAATTATGAAACATCTCTAGAAATGGTTTTACAAAACCACTGATATACCTAGAAATGGTCCCTACAAAAAAAAATCTAACTTTTTACCTTATTTGGAAGGGTTGTGGATGTTAAGGGTCATGAAACCACCTCTTTCAGTTCAAATTTACCTTAGAAATTTAATAGCACAAGAAAGCAAGCAGAGCGAGCAGCAGTCATCTGTCAGTGGGCTATTATGACAAAAAAACAAATAAATCAGAGGTAAGCATGAGGAAATACTAGATTTTCATATTTAAAATGTTTATTTAAAAATTGATACACATACTTACTTTGAAGAGACAGAAAAGTCCTCGGGGCCTGGGGCATTTGAAAGTAAGGCTCTGTCAGCGTTTGAATGCTATGTAAATACACTGATGAATCAGCTGATATAGATGCTGCTTTTAAACATGTTTCAGTGTTCGTGGCTGTTTAATTGCTGTAATCTCAATAGCAAACATAGCAGCCAATCAATGTCACTACTGGGGTTTGCATATTAATGATCCTGAATATCCCTAATATAACGTCACAATCGATGTATTGTTGGTCTATTTTTTTCTTGGATTTTACACTCAGGGTTTACATAAAAACAAAGTAATAATGGTGTGTAAGACTCATGGACACATAATTCAGCTATATGGTATAACAATATTTTACTCCATGAAACCTACTTTTTTTTTTTTTATTTAACAAACTACTTTAACATGGGCGACGCAGTGGCACAGTAGGTAGTGCTGTCACCTCACAGCAAGAAGGTCGCTGGTTCAGGTGGCGTTTCTGTGTGGAGTTTGCATGTTCTCCCTGCTTTCGCGTGGGTTTCCTCCGGGTGCTCCGGTTTCCCCCACAGTCCAAAGACATGCGGTACAGTTGAATTGGGTAGGCTAAATTGTCCTTTGTGAATGAGTGTGTGTGGATGTTTCCCAGAGATGGGTTGCGGCTATAAGGGCATCCGCTGCGTAAAAAACGTGCTGGATAAGTTGGCGATTCATTCCGCTGTGTCGACCCCGGATTAAAAAAGGGACTAAGCCGAAAAGAAAATGAATGAATGAAACTACTTTAACACAAAAAAAATGTAATCAGTTGAGTGATTCAGTAATTAATTAATAGGGACTGTTATTAGCTTTAGTTCTAAATGAATCATCAGTTTTGAACAAATATTTTGAATTAATGAGTTAATTAACCACTCACTGAGACACAGTCCTTTGACCACCTTCTGGCCTTGTCATATTTATGCCTATTAGTGACAGGCCTAACTTTGCCAATGTACCAGCACATACATAAAAATAATTAAACAAACAAACAAAAAAAACACTCCTAATATGAGCTGCTTCTTAGAGGGGATGTTTTCTAGTTTTCTTGAAAATTACTTTGTGGTTAGTAAGGTTAAATATAATGTAATTTTGTGCAAGCTAAAATTTAACAAATTCAGCACATGCAATGAGGCATTTTCACTGATCTGACCCTCAACCTAATTTTAAGTTTTACACCCCTGCACTTAACCATAAATAGAATATAGTGCAAAGTCTAGGTGCGTCATTTGGCACACAACTAATGACTATATAATACACACAAAAAAAAAAAAAAAAAATCCAGAATGGGTACCTGATGCATTAAGGGTATAATGTTTCTGCAAATAAATATAAGCTTAACAAATTTGAAAAAATCCAAAAAAATGTTGGACTTTACACCAGTACTCTTGAGTAAAAGGGTAAATAAAGATTAATTTAATCTGGAGCTTGCAGCAGTCTCTATAAACAGGCTTTAGATGGTTCACAAATACACAGAAACATAAAAAAAAATTCTCAAAATGGTTAATCTCAAAATGGCTAAGATGCACACTCAGTTTAAAAGATTAGTTTCAGTCATTTACTCACCCACATGTAATTCAAATCCAGAGCTCTGGGAGCGCCCTCATAGCTTGTCGCAGGAGAGAAGATATAGATGAACAAAGTTGTGTTTACACAAGTCTTCTTGGAGCTCTGTATGATTACAGTTGAACCACGGATGTCACACGGAATGTTTTGACAGTTTTTTGGTTCTATTTCTGGACTTTGAACATCTCATGATCATTGCTATTTATGGAGCTCTTAAATTTAAAATATCTTAAAGGTCCTCTGAAATTAAAATAAAGTTTTTTAGATAGATGTCAGTATCAGTATTTTAAGTTTTTAAGATATTTATAAACTACTGTGCTCCAAAACAGTGACGAAATGTGCGGTTAGTAGACATAAAACTGATATAAACATGTAAAGCTTGTAGTTTGTCACTTCAGCCTATAAAGAGCAATGACTTTTTCCATCACCTCAAACTACAGTTTCTAATCAAATCACAACCATTCAAATTCTCTCCAGTATCTGACATGCCCCGCCCCTTTCAAGACACTTCTCATTTGATGCACTGATGCAGGTCAATCGCTCTTACTGGCAGAGCGGTGATAAAAACAAAGCTATCGGCTGTTTTAAAAAAGGAGAGGAGATACACTATGTCCCACCCTCCCTTCATGTTTCGGTAGAGATTACTGTATGTCAACACATAAAAATAAAAATGCATATTTCAAAGCACTTCATGAGACCTTTCACTTGTATTCCGAAGAGAAACAAATCAGGGAGTGAATAGCAATTTTAATTTTTAGGTGAATTAACCTTTTAAGACTTTGAACTGCCGCCAAACATACATCTAAATGTACTTCACAACCTTTAATGGAGATAATTTATCTATTTAGTCAGGTTTGACAGAATCTCTGTATTGTAAATATATGTCATTTGAAACATGTTGTTTTCATGTTTGGATGATTGTTCCCAGGGGTCTGTATCATAAAGCTAGATTAGCAGGTAAGTTAGTTAAGTTTCAGTTCAGTTTGAACCAGTCTTTAAGTTAAAAGGTTAATTAATTTTCATCCTGCATAACTCCTGTGCAGAGACTGAACAAAATCTCCAAGTCATGAACAAAGAAATTAAAGCAGTGCACTTACATTTTAAAAGTCTTGCAAAATTAATAAGTTTATGTTATTATGGAAAAGATAATAGAGCTATAAAAACTTTTAACCAGGATGAAGAGGTCAAATTTTTTAATCTGTTGAAATACATTTATATTTTTCATTTAATCAGTATTAAACCCCAGTGTTTGAGAACCTCAGTTATCCTCAGAGTAAAAAGATGGATGTCACAATCATACAGTCATAGCTGGAAAGGGTTCAGATCTGCAGAAGATGCTGAAAAACTGAAGTATCAGTCAGTTTAACTGTACAAAACAAACAAGAAACTCACACTTGTAATTCATCGAGTTAAACCACACACAGTTTTGAAAACTATGTCAACTTTATCAGGGGGTTATTTGAATAATTTCAGCTATATTTTTGTCTAGTGAAATATATGTAAAAACTTGTATGTAAAATGTCTTTCTCAGAACAGTACCAAATAAAAAATAACATGCATTTTTTATTATTTCTATGTAAACTTTTGAGCAGCCCTGTATATTTACACTTCAATAACACAAACTATAAAACTTTATTGGTAACAATTTATTTGTAATTAGACATGGTCTGGCGCTCCTATGTTGTGATCACACAATTTAAAAACACAGTAATTATTTTCGAATACAGAACTAAGTGCCCTTTGTAAAACGCAAACTCATTTATGTGAAAGTAACTTACATTTTCAATAATACATGGTCAATTACAGATTTTCTTTTTCCATCATCAATGAAAATATTTCCAAAGAAATAAGACAAAAGCATCAAACTTTATGTTCACCAAACAATCCACGGAATGGAGTGTAAATCTAGAAACGTCTATAATATTGTTAAATCACTCCGTACTAACTCTGATTTACTGGTGAATGAAACCCTTCTGTAAGGAACACTGTAGTAAATGAAACTGAAAATAAAATGGTCATCATAAAGTAAAATCCATCTCTTTAACAAAACTCTTTAACGTCACTCAGCTTACACTGGACACCATGAAATACTTTTAAGAATTTACAATATCCACCTTATTTCTCAATGAGACTTTTAATTCTCTGAAATAATTGTTTTTATTTTTTAAGTGCTGAAACTGAAAAACAATTTAAACCACAGTATAAACCAATGTGTTTTACACATTTGTATTTTAAAATAAAACAGTAAAAAAATACCAGTTTGCACTATCAAACAGCAAAACAAGTTTTTTCCACAGTTAAAAATAGCTGATATCAACTGACAACAGAAGCCAAACACATTAAATTTACAAACAACCATACCTGCTCTTATGTGAAAAATAAGGTGGATAATAAACAACTTGGCCAATATGAACAATATAAAAATAACTGTTGTATGATAGTAGTATTAGAAGATGTATATTCAGTTGCAAACAGTCCATCATAGGCTGCTTAAAGGAGTAGTTCAACGAAAAATACAAATTCTGCCATCACTTATTCAAAACCTGTTTGAGTTTCTTTATACTGTTAAACACAAGAGTAGATATTTTGAAAAATGCTGGTTGCCGGCAGCCTGTGCCCAGTTGCATAAGCACCTTAAGTTTTTTTATTAACTATGACTTAAGGGGTTAATTTCCCCTTACCTAAGTGAACCATTTAAGGGTGCTGCATAATCCCTTAAACAGTTCTCTAAAACAGTAAGGCAAGGGAAACCGTTAGGTGTTTCACAACATTGACAAAGGTTTGTTGTTATATTTACAATATTATTAATATTTACAATATACCGTGTAAACAATATTGTTACTCATATTGTAACCATTGTGGCATTTTTACAGAAAACTTATTGGACAAGAAGAAAAAAAGACTCATAAATCATCATAAGCAGCAATTTGAATGTGCCGAGACACTGACTAGACAAGACAAGTTTATTGTCTAGAATAAACTCAACAGTCGCTCGCACTGCATCTGTATACAGTTGTGTAGTGAGCACTCTTTCATCTAGTCTACTGTCACTATGCATATGAATGCTCAAGTTAACGCACAGATACACAAAACGGCAAACAGCTTTCTATAATTAGATATAACTAACATCTTGCATGACAATCAAATCTATATTCTAGCAAAAGTTTTTCATCAATTGTGTTAGTGAAACTCGTAAAGTCAAGTTTTCCCAACTTTAGACTTAGGGAAATAGCTTAAGTTAAGTCACTTCATGCAACACTTTAGCAGTTTACTTAAGAGAAAAAAAAAACATTTAAGAGAAATGAGTGTTCTGTGACATTTAAATCATAGACCTTTTTGAGGGATGTAAACAAAAACAATGGTCCCAATGTGTTTCTTGTTTACCTGTTTAATTGCTATAGCTTCCAAGAATCCAAAAAGAGCCACATATTGATAAATAATGGTACGATAGCTGTTTTAACATCAAGTTATGATTGAATTGCCTCTTGTTACAGTTATGAAATAGTTTGATAAGCAGGAAATGTACTTGAGCCAATGACTTGACCACATTGAAATGGTCTATAGAAACCCTTTAGTAACATTTCATTTTTATTTTATGCAACACCCTTAATATTAAGGAAACCCTAAGGCAAAATTATTTTTAAGGTGTTTTATGCAACCAAACACTGGCACCTGTTGACTTGCATAGTAATACTTTTTCCTACTATGGAAGTCGATGGTTGCCAGCAACCAGCTTTCTTCACAATATTTTCTTTTGGCTTTAACAGAAAAAACAAAGCCAGAAAGATTTAAAACCTCATGAGGACGAATAAACGAGGAGGCAAGTTTCACTTTTGGGCCCTTTCAAAAAGTAATCCTATGAAATACCAGAAAGCCAAACTTGCCATGATTGACTTACAAACATTCCTTACAAAATTATCTGTTCACATTATCTCAGTTCAAGCCTATATTTTCCATTAGTGACGATGACAACCTCAATCTTTGCTTCAAAGAAAAAAATATATACTCAGCGCTAATCCTCACAAAAAATAATAACACCAAGGTTATTCGTACTTAAAATATTAAAACGTTCTGATTTTGAAGTAACAGTTTAAGAAATGGAGAATTCTCCATCTGTAGGCACAATTCATTTAAATCTTATGTCTTGATGCTGGTGCCATTATGTACCGTAGTGCTTTCACTAGCAGCTGCTGCAATGGGACTAAGTTCAGCGATGACGGCTTCTTCCGTACTCTTGGCACCTGCCCTCTGATTGCGATAATGACACGTGATGATGAATGCACTACAGCCCAGATAAATAACAGTCAGCAGGGTGAAGTAAAAGAAATAAACCAAAAACTGCAAGAGAGAGAAAAACAGAATCATGTTATAACAAAATAGATAAATATATTGGTCACACTTTTCAATATGTTTTCATTAGTTCATGTATTTTCTAACATTAATTAGCAATGAACAATACTTGTACAGCATTCATTAACAGTGTTCAACATTTCCTAATGCATTATTAAAATGCAAATTCATGCTTGTTAACATGAGTCAATTCACTGTAAGTTAACATGAACAATGAACAACTTTATTTTCAATAAACGTCAATAAATACTGTAATATATGTATTGTACATTGTTCATGTTAGCAAATATAGACACTTAACATTGCTATAATATCACTCTTACATAGAGTGTTATACATATATTACTGTTATATGTTACGTTATGAATTTACTTTTCAATGTTTACAAACCTGAGAATGAACACTCAGTGCCAATCCCCTCTTATCTGCCACAATTATAGTGATGATGGCTTTCAGGATTGTTCCAAGAAACGTGTTTACACCAAACACTAATGCACATAGTTCCTTAGTGAGAGAGGAGGCAATCTGAAAACTGAAAAGAAAAAACTCAAAAATTAGTATTTAGGGACATTGCAGAACCTAAACATCTGGACTGTTTTAAAAAAAGATTATTTTCTTTTAAGGGTTTAATTTCCCTAATGTGTGTGTGTTTTTTTTTTAGATCAATCCAAGGCACACAGGCAAACTACAACAAACTTCAAGCTCTTACTCTCTGTGACATAAGTTTTTTGCACCTGCAAAAACATTTGGCTTATCTCCACCTTTTAAAACAGTCACTTCAAACAAAGCAATGTGTGCAATATGTTCAATGCCATTTTTACTAAGATAACACATATTGTTTTTTAAGATAATTACAAATAATTAATTAATAAATATATATTTGTGATCACTTACATAGCAATGGGCACCAGGAACTGGTAGAAGCCTTTGAACAGTGCATATGCCACATAGCAAACCCAGATATCTTCGGTCATCCCCATGAGAAGAAGCAGAGCAGCTTGTGCAGCAGTAATTAATCCAATTACCAATTCAGACCAAAGATTCCATCGAATTTTTGCATAGCCTGCTGCAAACGATGTGATCGCACCTATTGAGCACAAAGTGTATCTGTAAAAATCACGCGATGCCATCAGACAAACATCTATTCTTACCTGAGCTGCACGATATTGGAAAATTCTAACATTGCAATGTTTTGTTTTGCTACAATATATATTGTAATATGAATGTAATTATACTCAATGATTTGAATAGCTCTATTTGAAAAGATTTCAATCATTTAGATAAACTGGGGTGATTGACTGAAGTAACTTTTTCTATGAAGTGCATCCGCATAAAATATAATAAATTCCAATCATGACAGATTATGACAGAGCGAAATAGAAGTTAAATATACAGTGTTTTATGGTTTTCTGTGAAATCTAACTGTATTCAAATATGTAAGTAAAAATCAGACGTAAAATAACATGGCCATTATTGTATAACTATATACAGCAATATCTTTATATTTTACTATTTAAAAAAACATCTAATCCTGTAATGTGACAATGTGATATCAATGACATATTGTTTATCCTTAATACTCACTAAATCCAAACTCGTGTAGAAATAGTGCAAACAATTCTGGAAACAGCAAATAAATTGTACTTCTGTGTTTACACCAAGCGGCAACCTCCCGCTCTCCCTCGGGAGGCCAATACGGAAGTAACTGAAACTGCAATTCATCAAAATTCCGCTAGTCCTGGCTCCATAACAGAGCAAAGTGCAATTGAGCCCACTGTTAGAATGGCCAACTTTACAGCAGAAAAAAAGGTGTTTACAGCCTGGTACAAAGACCGATTTTGGTTCATATAGCTATTATTACCCTCCATGACAACTGTGAGGGGGGTGAATTATTTTATAACTCATCCATTTCCTTTATATTAGGTTATTTTAAGTTTGCATAATTAAGGGCGTGGCCACTTGAGTGACAGCTAGGTCTCGCTGGTCGCCGTCACTTCACCTCAGCTGAATCCGGCAGATTAGCCACTGATCTCGGCATATTCATCGTATTTTTGTGTTGTTTTATGTGGCTTTACACAGTCAGCTGCCTTTTGGACTTATTTCTTACAATTATTAGATTTTATGGGATGCTGTGTGCACTTAATTATGCTCACAAACCATTCACGTGGCCTCGTTTCCCATGTGAGTAAAGTTATATACTTGTATACCATCTCTATAAATGTATTTGTTTTATTTAAGATTATTTATCATTAATATTTTTCTTTAGACCCGTAAAGCACTCCAGAATCTGACAGATTGATTAGCTGTAGGCTCTAGAACAGTCATCTGAAGCGTTGTCATACAGTGTTGTGCTGGATTTTATCAATAGTCTTGCATTTACTAACACACACTATATCTGAAGTGTTTGGAAGTAATTCGCGTTTACCTCCTGTAGAAAAACGTCATAAGAGCAATGTTTAGTGGCTCAATGTATTACAACAGTGTTTTTGAAAGTCTAATCACTTTACTGATATAGTGTACAGCCAAGCACATGTCCTCAGAACACAAACGAGTCGCAGGTAATAAAGTATCAAGCGTTTCTCCCAAAGTAAAGTCTGTCTGCCAGGTCTAAGCAAGCTCCGCCCACTCTCCGCCTCTTTGCCCTTGTTTGGTATCCCGCCGTGGGTGCGATGACGCGCGAACAAAATGGCGACGGTTGGCCGCGCCTACTAGTGGCTTCTTTTGCGCTCTTCAGAAACCTATGGGTGACGTCACGGATACTCCGTCCATATATTTTACAGTCTATGGTTTACACCAAGGTTATCAAGTCCTGGTAAGCAATTTTTTGCTGACATTAAGCTCAGAATAAATATGCTTGAATGAGCTAATACAGGTCGTTGGGTTCTGTTGGTATCAAATTTTCTTGTTGCGATTAATTGCAGAAGCTTTTTTACAATATGCAATATTATCATAATTTTGACCTAAGCTGCAAAAAGATTACAGGTATAATAAAGTAAATTACAGGTATAATGACCTAAGCAGCAAAAAAGATAATAGGTATAATAATAAAAAAAAATACTTAGTCCACTGCTTTACTGTGTACACGTGTTTTAAGCAATTTTAATTGCAAAAAGATGATAAATATGGGATAAAGTACATTCAGGCAGTTGTTATCACAGAATAAAGCCTGACAAGCTTATTTTCTGTAAAATAGCTGTGTAATAATCATGATAAAGTATATCCAGGTGATTGTCTTCGCAGCATCCTATTTATTGCACAGCTACTTGGCTCAAAATGTGAAATTTTTACAAACCATTGTTCTGACTCGTAATATATATATATTGACTTCGTAATATATATATATATATATATATATATATATATATATATATATATATATATATATATACATATATATATATACATATATATGCATACATTTAAAAATATATATAATTCTAATAACAAACAGTTAAAAACAGACTGGCATATAAATATAGATGAATGTAGGAAATTCACCCATGATAAAGATGACTCGAAATACCTGGATTAGCCTGTGTTATAAGTTTCAGCATTTGTTATCTCAGAATAATGCTGCGTTCACACCAGATGCGGAAGAAGCATCAAGCACAAGTGATTTACATATTAAGTCAATGAAAGATGCGAATAGACATCCTGCGGGGCGATGCATGCGAATGAGGTGCCGCGAATGACTCGATTCACGCGAATGAAGACGCACGAGTTGAGCGTTTTGCATGATTGACGCGCTTCACGCGCGTATTGCTCGACTTAGAAAATCTGAACTTCAGCGGACATTTGCGCCACGTTAACCAATCAGGAGCTTTCGCAAATGAAGCGAGTAAACTAAAAATGTTCACACGTCTATTTAGCGCAAATAGTGTGATTTATCCGCACGTACCGCATCTAGGGCTGAGCGATATGGGCAAAATATCATATCCCGGTATTTTTAGGAGGAATCACGATAAACGACATATATCTGGTTTTTCCCATAAATGGTTACTTGAGAGTTAAAGCCTTTATTAAAACAATAAACATTTTTTAGCAAAATATAATTTAAAAAGAGGGGTTTCCCTCCCTGTTTACAAATCAACAGCGGCACAAAAATAACAGCTACACAAAATCTTTGATAAATAAAACGGTACAGGTTTTTCTCCTGCTTAAACTATAAGTTGCACAACATTTTAAATTATTAAAAAAATCTTTGATAAATAAATACAGTACAGGTTTTTTTTCCTGCTTAACACGATACACAGCTCTACTGTGCTGCTGTGCAAATAACAAAGTAAACCGAACCATAGAAACATAGCTACATTGTCAGAGCAAAAAAGGAACTTAAATAGTAACACAACAAAAAGTATTGTAGGATAGAAAAGAACCACAATGAATGTAAATATGAAACACAGTATTTTATGTCACAGTTACACAGTTTTGTTATAAGTAATCCTGTATACCACAGCTGTGTGATTTATAAACAATCAAATCAGCTGTATGTTTTTTAGTTACACATTTACATGTATGTATTGTGCACAATGTATGTGTATGCAGTGTGCATACACAGTGTGAAGTATGCATGTCAAAGATATCTAAAGATCTCAAAGTCTTTCACTCCATGTAAAAAATCTTACACTTTTTCTTTTGTTTTGACTAAACTTGTTTTACTAAATATTAAATAAGGAGATGAATACAAACAGACTATAGATATGAGTATAACGAAATTGTTTCAGAGTGCTTTGATGAAATGCTGGTTAAGCATACAAATGTAAACAGTCATTATAACAGACTAGAACGCAGAGCTAAATGTGTTAAAACGTAAATGTAAAGAAGAGACCATAGTGAAATAAATACTGAACTTATAATCAGTGAAAATGAGGTGGTTTCACTTTCGAAATTCGTTATAAATTGATCCCATTTTGGCGCTTTTAATTCTTTTGAACACATTCAGGTGCTGCTTGTCAATTTGACAAGGCTTCTATGTTCGTTCTTGCTGTTAATTGCGGAAGAAATGATCGATAAAATGTTTCTGATAGACAGCTGCAGGCGCTGTGCGACGCGTGTGAACGCGAGGGGGAGTCAGATGTGTCCGGGGAGTCAGATAGATTTCTCACCACACCGGCACTGCATGTTCCTCCATGTCACGTCTGTGATGGGTCGTTCTTAAATTATTCGTTCATTTTGAACAAATCTTTTGTATGACTCATGAAGTAAATCATTCATTTGTGGATGCGCACATTTGTGCAAGTGAAGCTCGCGTGCTACCTTGGAGTGGTCTGTTGGTGCAGAATGCGCACACGTGGCCTCAAACAATAACGATGTAAACGATATTGGATAATACCGCATCGTCTTGTGGAATCATATTGATATATCCCCAGAACACGATATACCGCCCAGCCATTTATATGTTGCAACTGACTAATAACTTTACAGTAAAGTTTCCTTAGGAAACAAAAAATGACAGAAAGATGAGTGATATGTTATGATGCTTAAATGTGCATAAAACACACACTCAGACTTTTACATGTTTTTGTTACCTCATTACAAACTTACACAGCAAATTTCAAAATTTGCATGATTAACAAAAAACAGGCAAAAAAATACATTAAAAAAACATTATGCCTCTTTAAGGTGATAATGAATAAATTTATAATCCATATATCCTGCATTTTGCGCCCTGACTTGCATGTGAACAGATGACTGGTAAGTTGTTACTTAGCAACGCATCTGGTGCAGCTGGCTTTGGCTTTTGTCAAAAGTTCCACTTACATAGTAAGTTTAATATAAACTTAGAAAAATAAGGAAAATGATCACTTTTGCAATCTTACAAGGAGACCTTGTGGCCAATCCAACGCAGCCTGGGGAATGCGCATTAATGATCCCATGTGCAACATAACAGTCTGTGTTTTTGCTGGTGAACATCTGATGGCTGATGTAGAATGTGACAAAGTACATCCCAATGTTTAGATAGTGCTAATGAATAATCCTGTGTGCAACAAAACTCTCTGATAGGCCTGTTTTTCAGGGGTTTTACACATGTGGAATTTACATGAGAAAGAGGAAACAATGGTGTTTCAGGCTCATGGTATGGCCATTTCCATGTACTGAATTCTTATTATATACCTGTACTTTTCTTTATAGGGCACCTTTAAGTTAACTTTCCTTAACAAATGGAACCTTCAGCTATGTCTAGATATACCTGGATTTTCTTTATAAGGCATCTTTAAGCTAATTCAGTTCAATTCATCTTTATTTCTATAGCGCTTTTACAATGTAGATTGTGTCAAAGCAGCTTCACATAGAAGATCATGGTAAATTGAAACATTGTCAGTCCAGTTTAAGTTAACTTATCTTAACAAATGGAACCTTACTATATACAGATTTAACAAATAAAAAGATTACAAATATTCACACCATTTTCAATGTCGCAGGTCAGATATGAAAATATTATTGTTTAATCTTTGAGCATTTGCTGCTTTGATGAACACCACTCCCAATACAGCAATCTGATTATTCTTAAAAGGCACTCAATAATAAAAAAAAAATATTCACTGTAATTTTAAATGCTTATGATATCAGTATTGTGCATTAGAGCTGTGAATCTACACTGGTCTCACGGTTCAGTTCGGTTACGATTATCATGCCATCGATTCGGTTCAATTCGATATCTCGGTGCATCACGGTGCATTGTCGATGCTTTCCATCCAGTTTTATATTTTCATCACAGCACAGCAATTCTTGTATTAAAATGTATAAATATATTTATATATTATTAAAGCTGATCTATGATTGACGCGGTGGAGAAAACTCTGCAGACATGCGCTCGTGTCTGTATCCAGAAGTATCGCTGTAACAGCCGAGAGGAGAGGAAAAGTCATGCCAGCTGGTCAAATGGGCCACACTGAGAGAGAGAGAGAGAGAGAGAGAGAGAGAAAGAGAGAGAGAGAGAGAGAGATACTTCATTCTCTCAATCGCAGTGAAACAGGGGCTTCTGTTGTAAGTGTCAGTGAAAGACTGTCCAGCAAACACACACGCAGTGAAATTGTGCAGTTTCTGTGTTTTTAAGTAGTTGGAGCATTGCAAATACTCGCGCTCGCCTCCTCTCCATAGTAAGCTACGGCAACATAGTGCGTACACAATAACGGTTACGATCATCACTGAATCGATACCGAATTGTCCGCATCTACATTGCGGTGCACCGAAGAAACAATTCATTTTGACACCCCTATTGTGCATGTTCATAATCTCTGTAAATTGAATTACCAGATATTACTATATATAAATTTGGAAAAAACTACAACTTTTCAGCACTAGTAATAAGAAATACTGGTTTACATGTAACGTTGTTTTGTGTCTGTCAAGTGTGTATCATGCAGGTGTTCAAAGGTTGGAGAACATGAACTTTGCTTGTTCCCACCAAATAGAAAACCATAATAGATGACGTAAACCTCTATTATGGTATTGACTAATGTGGAGATCAAGATCCTAATTTTAAAAACACAACTTTAGGTCACAGTGACTTGACAACTGTGCCAAATGTTCACAGATAAAGACTTTTAATATTCCAATATACAATGCATGCTGGTTCTTATAAACCATGTTAATTTGTTTAAGAAAAAAATGTCAAACTACTCTCCAACTATTTATGTAAATCCTCCTGTTATGTTTTTTTTTGGAAAGCAGCCCTTTCATACAGTGTGTAATGTGGCTGGTTTGTGATAGTCTGCAAAGTTTATAAGATCAAAGTGCACAACAAATAAAGCTATAGTCTTCTACAAGAAAGAATTGAAAAGAAAGAATGAACAAAGAAACAATTTTTCGCTGATTCTATTTTCACTCCGATAACTGATCTGCAGATCTATATAAATGAGCATAACGAACAACGTTTAGCAAGGGCTTGATGATGAAACAATAATTCATATCATAATAGACTTTTCTTTAAATAAAAAACGTTTATGCTTCGAAGTAAATGTTGTTGCTTGAGTCACATCCCGAATCACATTCAATAAGCATCACAACAGTTTAACGCAACCAGCTCCAAAAAGAAGTGGTTGAATTTAGTAAAGCACATAGATGTCTCAGTAGTTCAAAGCCAGATAAGAGTGCTGACAAACAGGAGACACTGTGCCAGAAACAATAAAGCTAGACTCTAGCTAGCCTAGAAGTTATAATCACTGAAGCTGTAAATCTTATAGGGCTGCACAATACCTGGCAATATATGAAACTTTGTTAAATGGTTAGTTTTTTATGTTATATATCATCTTCAGAACACAAATTAACCAACTTCAGATGAAATTTAAGAGCTCTCTCGTCCTCCATACATAGACAGTAAGGTTCCAATCTTGTTCAAACATCTGAAAGGTATCAAAAACCTTCCCCAAAAAGACCATATGCTAGGGCTGGTAATACAGCAAAAAAAAATCATGATATAATGTTTCATATTATTTGGTATCGGTAATTATTGAATATTTTTATAATCCATTTAGGAATATTATTTGCCAACAATATTAAGGCAAATAGTTTTAATAGTAAAAAATAAAATAATTAAACACAAATATCTCATCTCACATGTCTTATAATAAAATAAACATAAGTGTTCAAGAGACTCTTAAACTTGATCTATAAAATGTTACAAAGTGTGCACAATGGTAAAGTGTAAAAGCTGAACAATCAAAGTAAACTTTAAGGTAGATCAACATCTGATAATAATGATACAGTAACCTCAAACTCTGTCAACAAACAAATTATGATAAACAAATCTGAGCTTTCAAGTAAAGGAATCGGCCATCATTATTCAAATACATATTGCAACATTACAAAATGTGAAGTTTAATGAGTATATTACCCTCTATGCTAAAAAAATCTTTCAGATGGGGTGCTTGTGGCAGAGATGCACAAAAAAGAAACCAAAAAGCAACTCTGGTGACATACTTTTTTTTTAAATTTACAATCTTCTGCTGCTAGTCACAGCACTCATTTTCACTTGTGTTGTATTCTGACCTGACGTGGCGATGACGCAACCCCAACCAGAGTCCGTTCACATAATGCATCTAAAATCAGGTTAAAAGCCAGAGCATGTGGTTTCCTTTACCATTTTCAATGCACTTTGAGCTCGTGCTCGTGGCCCTACAGGGGAAGGACTGATCATAACTGGTGTTAGTTGCATCAAAAAGCATAGAACCACCAAGAAGCAACACTCTGTTGCTGTTTGGGAAACAATGTCACGTGGCGGTCATTTTGGAATGAAAATTCCAATAGAACAACAGCATATTATAAGTCTGTAAAATAAACTATTAAAAGTGCTGATGATTGTGATAGTAAGTGTTGTATTGTCGTCTTTCAGGTTGTATCTCAGCTTTAATGTGCTTTTTTTAAATAAATAAATTTTAAAAAAGCAGCTGCTTGCCATCGCAACAGCAATAAGATCCAATGGACGGCCGGTCGCTTTCACTCCAAAATGTCGGAATCGTGGGGATGTTGCTGGGCGCTGCTGTTGCAATAGAATGTTCTATTGAGTGTCGCCTCTTGGTCATTCTAAGCTCTTTGGTTATATTCTGAACTACTGATGCCACATTGTTTAAAATCTGGTCTAATCAATATCAGTTTACAAAAGTCCAGTTCAAATTCTAATCTTAATAAAACAGTAAGCATGACACAATGTTTGCTTTTTACCCCTTTTTTACCCCCGTTTCAAATGCAGTATACCCCAGGCTAATTCATGCTAGTAAAAAACAATTATTAAAATTAATAATATAACACATTATAGCTTCAGCACACCCTGCTATTTAAAACTTTTGTTCAAGCTGTCAACCAACTCCAATTGTCTGATGGAAGAATAAATCTTATAATAGCCTCAGAAAAGCATATGTTCAACACTGCATGTTCAGAAAAGTGCAGACTAATAATGCTCATCTCAATTATTCTGTTATTAACAAATCCATACTATATAATTCAAAACAAACCAATCACCAATGAGGGAGACTTTATTATTGGATCACTGAGGACTATAGTGTGGTAGGATTATTATTTGCCAATCAGGTAGCGAGGAAGGGATGCTTAATCTAACCAATGTGACCAATGTGTCAATTTTGGTGAGGGACAAAAAAAAAAAAAAAAAAAAAAAAAAAAAAACATTTCCAATCAAATGGAAATTATTTTCCCCACATCAACTCCGCCCCTAGGCACGTCAACAACTATGACATGACACAGATGAAGTCTATAAGAGAATAATAAGAAAAACAAAATTGGCAGTACATCAACATACTGAACCTAATGGACTTTAATAGAAAAGCGGATTGTTAACAGCCAGAAAAAATACTATGGTAGTCTGTGGGGACCAGCAATTGTTGGGTTACCCCCATTTTTCCAATTTAAGCTTTAAAAAAAACTCATTCAGGTTTAAAACCACTTGAGATAATTTACTTGAGTAAATGATTGTAAATGATGATACATCCATTAACATCCATTTGACGTTAATGAAACATCATTTATTTTTATATTTGTTCAAACAATTGCTACTGCTACATTCACCCACTGTAACCTTGAAGATGAACCACTGTTTTATTTGCATAAAGTATATTTGTAAAGTGAATTGTTTTTCTTTGTTTTATTAATTACATTTTTAAAATATAACAAATTTTTTATCTTCGCCCAAGTGTCCTAATCATTATTTTTGAATTTTATATTTTGTTACCTTGAAAGGCTTTGTTTTTAAAGAATAAAAGAATTGGATTTTCGATTGCTTCAATATACAGTAGAAGTCAGAATTATTAGCCCCCCTTTGAATTGTATTTATTTTTTAAAATATTTCCCAAATGATGTTTAACAGAGCAAGGAAATTTTCACAGTATGTCTGATGATATTTTCCTTCTAGAGAAAGTCTTTTTTGCTTTATTTCAGCAAAAATAAAAGCAGTTTTAATTTTTTTTTTTAATCATTTTAAGGTCAATCTATTAGCCCCTTTAAGCTATATTTTTTTCAAGTCTACAGAACAAACCCTATCCTGCCTAGTTAACCTAATTAACCTAGTTAAGCCTTTAAATGTCACTTTAAGCTGTATAGAAATGTCTTGAAAAATATCTAGTCAAATATTATTTATTGTCATTATGGCAAAGACAAATGCAATCAGTTATTAGAAATGAGTTATTAAAACTAGAAATGGTTGAAAAAAATCTCTTTGTTAAACAGAAATCGGAGAAAAAAAATAAACAGGGAGGCTAATAATTCGGACTTCAACTGTAAATAGCTGAGTAGACAGTATATAACACCAGTTAAATAGCATCCTGATACATAGTAAAAATGTAAACAAGAGAAGGGAACTTTATTTCATTATATGTGGGAATGTACTAAAGTCAGTTGTTTTGGGTTAAAATACTGAATATTTTAAGCCAAACCATTGGTAAAGTAATTCCTCTCGATCCCAGTTTGTTTATATCGCATGAACTTTGTTGTGCCCAAACATGAAAGATTACTGTTAATTTTATGTTTGCTGGAAGCTAAACATGAAATTGCATGTCCTTGAAAAAAAGAAGACAGTCCTGAAGTATCTCAGTGGATAAAGGGGATGACCTCTTGCCTTGCCTTAGAAATATACCCTATTTTTGAAAAACAAAATCCATACAGTTGCAATCAGAATTAATAAACCTCCTGAATTTTTAGCCTCCTGTTTATTTTTCCCCTAATTTCTATTTAACTGAGATAAGATTTTTTTTCAACACATTTCTAATCATAATAGTTTTAATAACTCATTTCTAATTACTGATTTATTTTATCTTTGCCATGATGACAGTAAATAATATTTGACTAGATATTTTTACTAGATTATCTATACAGCTTAAAGTGACATTTAAAGGCTTAACTTGGTTAATTAGGTTAACTAGGCAGGATAGGTTAATAAGGCAAGTTATTGTATAAAGATGGTTTGTTCTGTAGACTATCGAAAAAAAAATTATATAGTCTAAAGGGGCTAATAATTTTGACCTTAAATTTTTTTTTAAAAAATTAAGAACTGCTTTTATTCTAGCTGAAATTAAACAAATAAGACTTTCTCCAGAAAAAAAAATATCATCAGACATACTGTGAAAATGTCTTTGTTCTGTTAAACATCATTTCGGAAATATTTAAAAAAGAAGAAAAAGGGGGGGCTAATAATTCTGATTGCAACTGTATAATTTGGTCTATTTGGAAAATATTCTGACATTTTGGAGAATCTAGATGGTGATTAATATAGATCAGGGGCGTCACTAGACCCAATTCACTGGGGCACGTGCCCCAGTGAAAATCTCCAGTGCCCCAGTAAATGCATTGAGATATGATTTACTTCATATGCAAGTGTGTTTATTAAGAGAGGTAATTCCTAAATAAAGACGTTATTCTCTATGTGCAACTGAACCAACGCTGGTGAAAGCAATGTGTTTAATCAAAAAGCAAACTGACGCATCTCCGCGTGTGCGCAAAGAGCACGCGCTGCTCGCGCTTCTGAGAATCCCGGTAGTTAATATGCGCGCCAAAAAAGCAGGCTGCTTGTTACGCGCCGCTCATGCGTTGTAAAACCAGCTTAACAGCCTTTTTTGTCTTGCAAGTGGACAAAACTAAAGTTTAAACAATATGACGGTGATCTTACTAAGCATGCCTCCTGATAGATTTTTTTGTATGAAGCAAAAATAGGGATGAGGAGTCAGGAGGTAAGACTTAACAAACCTAATTATCTGCCGTGTGTCAAGTCTACAACAGATAATCCTATAACACATCTTTTTTTTATGTATTTTATTGAATTGTCTATAGAATTTCATTCAAATTAAATTAATATTTATGCAAAAGTAATTTCTTAAATGATCTTAGCATATCACTCCAGTTGTCTTAACATTGTTTTCCAGTTACATTTAAGATTATTTTGAAGAATAATTGTATAATAATAAGAATACTTTTATTTATAATAAATATAATATACATAAAAGTATTCTTATTATTATACAATTATTCTTCAAAATAATAGTGAATAATAGTGTATTTATGGGGAGGGTGTACATGCCCCAGTAGAGCTTTATGTTTAGCAACGCCCCTGATATAGATTAAACAAATATGTTATTGCTGTATTATTTAATATTAATATCGTTATTTATTTATTTTTTCTTTCAAAGTGTTTTAAGTTATTTTGAATCTATATTATACTTGCTGTATTTTTGTTTTTGTATTGTTTCTTTAAATTTAACAGGGTATATGCAGGAATCCTAAAGGTAATTTCAATGCCTTTTTAAGAATTGTTAAAGACCTTCACAAGATATTTTAAGAACTCATTGCCACTTCAAATTCTAATAAGTATCAAACCTTTAACCTAATAGACAGTCTTTAATAAACAGTTGTTAATAAACAGTTGTAGTTAAATAAATCAATGGAATCAAACACTTTAGACAATGCTTGAACAAAATTTAAGACCTTGTAAAAACACTATTAAGATTTTTTAAATACCTTTTAAGGGCCTTCTTTTTCTCATAATTGATTTATCAACTTTTAAGACCCCACGCACACCGTTTAATTAATTATTGATTTTTTTGTTAAATTAAACTTTTGTCAATTTGTATGACGGTGTTTAAAATTAAAAATTGTTCTTAAAAAAAAAACATTGGCTTGGCTGTCTTCAGACAACTTGTAGAATAGTAAAGTCAAAAAAAAATCGTAATAAAATCTTGAATTGTTATTTTTTTCTAAAAAATTTTTTGAAAAAATTATATTTTTGCCATATTTGCCATAAAATATACCCCACCCCTATATGCTGTCACCATAATTAATTAGATTGTATTGTAGGCATTTGTGGAATTTACACAAAACAAGAGTCGTATTTTTTTGCATTTCAGTTGACTTGAAATGCATTGTTACATCCCTATAAGCAAATAAAGCAACTACAACAAGCAATGATCCATCTTACCGAGTAATGTAGAGGCGGCTTCAACTCCTCCATTGTAGACATTCTTGTTCTCTGTAGCAGGGTAGACTTTATTCCATAGGATGTGCACGTAAAACAAAACTAAATAATAACCGGTGGAATTGAACACCCACCACAAACTCCAAAGTCTTAAACTAGGCACTTTTACAACGTTCTTTAACTCCTTTAGCATCCCAACAAACACTGAATTTGTCCAGGAAGGGGAACTGGGTTTGCTGTCCAGCCCTTCTACAATGCCATGCTTCTCTTCTGGCTTCATTTTGGCTAATTCTGACTTGGCTGCTTCCTTCCTTTCCTCCTCCATACGGGCTTTGTTGAAAAACATGCTACGCTTGGGCCATGGCAGGCAGAAGGACAAGAGTAGCCCAAAAGTGACAAAGCCCAGAGAGACGGCACTTAACATTGTGTATGATATACCTCCAAGAGACACACACATCTGACCCAGCACAGAGCTTGTGAAGACTCCCATGAGCACCGATGAGCGGGAATAGCTGGCTACTCGCTGGTAAACCGTTGCTGGTACCAGTGAGAAGATATATGAGGAGTATGCCACACGGGCAGCCATGGTGATGCCATAAAAAAACTCCATAAACTGCATCTCCAGCAACGAGGTGCCCAAAAGCAGCAAGAGCCAAATGGAAACATGACTCAAGCTCTGGAGGACCAGCACAGGTTTGTAGCGTAGGTAATCTGTCAGTAGAAACACCGGTACCAGCACTACCATATAGGAGTAAGAGAGGACTGGATTGATTTCATTGGTCACCTGCAAAGATCAAGAAAGTTATTATTTCATCTAAGATGGGATAAACAGAGATCAAGGATGATTGTAATCAGGGTTTGGGTGGTGGGTTAGACAGACCCTCCCAGTAGCCACTTTGGCTGGCTGAAAATCATTTTTAAATCGTAGTTTTCTTAAAAGCAGGGTTCGACAATAAGGATGGCCCAATATGTGTGCAAATGTGATCTTAGAATCGATAAGCAGCATGACTAACAAAACGAATTGTGTTCACGAAAGCAAAAGAAAGCAGGTGAACACCAAATGAGAGGATAATCACTCGCTTGCACAGGTGATGTGATGTGCAAAACTGTAAAAAAAATAATAATAATAATTTATTTCAGGCTACCAAAAACTGAAGAGTGCCTGTCTGAAAGGCTGCCAGGGATCTTGAAATTTTGTGAGCCTTAATTTTCATTTTCACTTAAATTTAGTCAGTGTTTAGGAGTTTAGGAGGGTGGCAGAGCCCACTGATTTTGTCAAAGACATGTATTAACAAATATATATTTTGAATTGTCTAATCTTATTAGCATTATATTATTTTAATGTGTACATTAATGCAAAAAACAAATATTGTTTAAAAAAACTCACAACTTCAGTAAAAAAAAATTATATATGATACACAACAACTGAAACCACTGAAGTCTCGAACTCTAACTCTTCTACTGATGCAATAGCCCTGAGCGTAACTTGTGATCCTGTGTTCAGCTGTAGAAACAGCATCTGTCCAAACTCCTATGCAAGCTTTAAAGCTGTGTTCTACACACAGTTGGACCTAGAATATTTCAGCAGCCAGTGAAATGACTTGGATTCTGGTCAGTTGACAGTTATGAGGTTTGAATATTTCAGAACATTTCAGAACTAAAATAAGAGGTAAAGAAAATGCTGTCTTTTGAAAACAGCTGACAAAAAACATAATACTGTACATAAGTGTATTTTTAACATTTCACATAAAGTAGCCCCATGTTAATCCCAATAATATTCTATTATAAGTTTTTTAAAAAAGTAGAAAATATGGTATTTTGTACATAAATTTTTTTTTTATCAGTACTCATGGTCTACTGCCGGGGTCTCAAACTGCCGGTCCATGGGCCATTTTGGGGAATGATTTAAAATGTTGAAATATATGTTGCTTAAGTAATTTTTCTAAAGCTATATTTTGTAAATATTAAAGGGTCATTTGATCATTATACCACCTGTATTTTGCTGTACAAACACTTCTTCGTGGCTTACACGTTACGCTGGTGGTGTAAATATGATAATTTTGCAAATATTAGATTCAAACGGTCTCATTAATAGATGTTCCTAATATGCATATTAAGAATTGTATAAAAAAACGAGCATTAGTAAAAAAAAAAATCCGCTGGCTAAATTGAACATACTTTCGTCCTCTGTTTTACAAAAAAAAAGAATGATATTGAGAAGAACAATTGCCAGTAAAGTCAATAAAGTTTACCCAATCTGCTTTCTGCTGTCTTACGCTATCTGTAAAATTTTTGGTTAAAGCAACCATTAATCGGGAATATAATAATAATTATTATTATTATGCCTATTATTAAATTGTAGTATTTTCATAGCAATTTAACACTACCCCTTCAATATGTACAACAAGAAACAAAAAGAAGGAGCTTTGATACTCTGGGGAAGAGGGTCTGAGTGCATCAATTACATCAGGGTTACACTTTTTCTGTGTGCTAGAATGTTAAAACAGCCCTTCTATGAATTGTCAGTCACTGAAATGGCCCCCCGTCAATTTGAGTTTGAGACCCCTCCTCTCCTGGAAGGTGCTCTCCAAGGCATAATGTGTATGTCACGGTTGCAGGTTTGTGCGGTTTCCGGAGTGTCTGTTTTGTCACGTGGGTTTGTTTTGTTTTGGTTGTCCACGTGTATTTGGTATGGTCACGTGTCATGCCGGTACTCAGCTGTTTTGATTAGCTCGACAGCTGAGGTTCATTAGTGTGTCTATATCTGGGCAACAGTTCTATGTTTTCTTGTCAGTTCGTTGTGTTTGCTCATGTATGTCTGTCTGTGCTCAGGACTGTGAGAAGTGTTTGCTGGACCTGATTTCGTCTGTCTGTCTCCCGGTTGCTACCACCCTTACCCCTCGTTCTCTCACTCATTTTTCCCTGTCCTGTCTGGTTATTTTGACTGTGTCAAATAAACTTTTTACTTGCATCTTGGATCCTTCTCCATATATTATGACTGTGACAAAACGAACTGACCTGAATATGGATCCAGCGAATATGTCACAGATCTCAGAGTTCGTCTCGCTCAGCAACGCCAGGATTGATCGGCAGGATAAGGCTTTGGCTACCACCGCATCAGGCCATTCAGACTTTGGTCGGCCAGATTTCTCTGCTTACCACTCAGGTTCAGCAGCTGGTTACTGGAGCGGCACAAGTTGCAGCCGCACCAGCTCCAGAAATGTTACCAGCACCGGTGGTTGCTAAACCATGCTGTCGAACCTCGCCTTCCTCCCCCGACCTGTTATTCTGGAGAGCCTCACTTGTGTCGGTCCTTCCTGTCCAAGTGTTCCTTATATATATAACGTTGCAACCGTCATTATTTTCCACGGAGCAGTCCAAGGTTGCCTTCGTTATAACTCTCCTTTCAGGAAAAGCGGCTCTGTGGGGGACTACAGCCTGGGAACAAAAGCTGCCATGTTGTGCTTCCTTTGAACTGTTCTCTAAAGAACTCAAAATGGTTTTTGATCGGGCCGCTTCCGGGGAGAGAGGCTGCCCGAGTCCTCGCTGAGCTCCGGCAGGGGAGTAGGAGTGTGGCGGATTACTCGATCGAGTTTCGGACCTTGGCCGCTGAATGCGGCTGGAACATGGAGGCACAGTGGGGACATGTTCCTGTATGTTTGTCAGATCGTCTTCAGGACGAGATCTACACACTGGAACTCCCTAAAACTCTGGACGAACTAGTAGATCTGGCTATCCCGAGTGGACACCAGACTACTTCAACGAGAGAACCGCATGCAGCACGGGAGATTTTTGGATCCAGTCTCGGACCCTCTGGTTTTGGCTGCGGCGGCGGAAGTGGGGAGTGTTGACCCGGAACCCATGCAGGTGGGCAGATCCCGCCTGTCCGTGCAGGAGAAGCAGCGACGGAGAAACGAGGGACTCTGCCTCTACTGTGGTGGTGCTGGTCACCGCGTGGTCTCTTGTCCAGTAAAAGACAACACCCATCAGTAGGTAAGAGGTTACTGATGGGTGAAATCAGTCTGAATAAACCCTCTGCGGCAACTACATTACTGCCCGCTACTTTATCATGGGGTTCCGGAACCCAGAACACCCATGCCCTTATTGATTCCGGGGCAGAGGGGAATTTCATTGACTCTAGTTTTGCTTTCAGTTTAAAACTTCCGGTTATCGCTTTTTCACAACCCATTTCTGTACGCACCCTCAGCTGGATTTCTCTTCCCACTATCACTCACTCTACCAAACCCATAAAGCTTATTACATCCAGAAAATCATGTTGAACACATACCATTTCTTTTAACAGACTGTTCTAACACACTGGTGGTTTTAGGGCATCCTTGGTTGGTTCTCCATAAACCTCATATCAACTGGGGCCTGAATACAATATTTTCGTGGAGTGAGAACTGTCATGAGTCTTGTCTTTCGTCTGCTCGTTCTGCTGTGTCTTGTTCTGTTTTTCAGGAGGAGCGCATGGACCTGTCAAACATCCCCAGTGAGTACCTTGACCTGAAGACAATGTTCAGTAAGTCTCGAGCGCTTCTCTGCCTCCTCATCGTCCCTATGACTGTGCTATAGATTTATTGCCAGGTACATCTCCGCCTAAAGGCAAGTTATACTCTCTTCCATTCCTGAGAGGGAGGCCATGGAGAAATACATTTCTGATTCTCTAGCGACTAAGATCATTCGCCCTTCTTCTTCACCGGCGGGGGCGGGGTTCTTTTTCGTGAAAAGAAAGATGGGTTTCTTCGACCTTGCATTGATTATCGAGGGTTGAACAACATCACGGTGAAGAATACTTATCCTTTGCCGCTGATGTCTTTAGCGTTCGAGCGTCTGCAAGGGGCTTCTTTTTTCACAAAATTAGACCTCCCTGCAACGCATATCATTTGGTTCGCATTAAGCAGGGTCATGAATGGAAAACTGCATTTAATACCCCCAGGGGTCATTTTGGATATTGTGTTCTCCCTTTTGGGCCCCCGCAGTTTTCCAAGCACTCGTTAATGATGTGTTGCGAGACATGATAAATCAGTTTATTTATGTCTACCTGGATGACATTCAGATTTTTTCCCGTTCTCTCCAGGAACATGTGCAGCACATCAGGCGAGTGCTTCAGAGGCTGCTAGAGAATGGGCTTTTTGTCAAGGCGGAGAAATGTGTGTTTCATGCACAGTCTGTTCCTTTTCTAGGACACATTGTGTCGGTCGAGGGGGTGCGAATGGATCCAGAGAAGATTCAGGCTGTGGTGAATTGGCCAATTCGGAGTCTCGTAAGGCCCTGCAGAGATTTCTGGGCTTTGCCAATTTTTACCGGCGTTTTATTCGCAATTTCAGCCAGCTCGCCGCTCCTTTGACGTCCTTAACCTCCTCCAAGACTCCCTTCAGGTGGTTGAGTGCAGCACAGGCTGCATTCACAAAATTAAAGGGCCGCTTTGTTTCAGCCCCCATTCTGGTGACTCCTGATCTCTCCCGGCAGTTTGTGGTGGAGGTTGATGCGTCAGAGGTGGGGGTGGCACTATCCTGTCCCAGCGTGCATCCTCGGACGACAGAATTCATCCTTGCGCGTTTTTTTTCACACTGATTATCTCCCGCAGAACGTAATTACGACATTGGTAATAGGGAGTTGTTGGCTGTCAAACTCGCTTTGGAGGATTGGCGTCATTGGTTGGAGGGTTCGGGGGTTCCCTTTATCGTTTGGACCGACCATAAGAACCTTGAATACATCAAGTCCGCCAAACGACTTAGCTCCAGGCAGGCTCGGTGGGCATTATTTTTCGGGACGTTTCGACTTTACCATCTCTTATCGACCGGGTTCTAAAAACATCAAACCCGATGCGTTATCCCGTCTTTTTGATTTTTCCGAGCGCAATACGACTCTTGAACCCATCGTTCCTCAGAAGATTTGTATTTCTGCGGTAACATGGGAAATCGAGAGCAGGGTTCGCACAGCCCTGGATGGGGTAACGCCCCGGCCGGGATGCCCACCCAGTCGCTTGTTGTGCCGGAGAGATTCGGTCTGACGTCATTCGATGGGGACATTCCTCCAAAGTGGCTTGTCATCCTGGGGTTGAGTCGTACTATATATTTTGGTTAAACAGCGATTCTGGTGGCCAGCTATGGCACGGGACATACGTGAGTTTGTTTTGGCCTGTTCTGTTTGTGCTGTTTCTAAGACTTCTAATCGACCTCCCGCTGGCTCCCTTCATCCTCTGTCAGTGCCTTCGAGACCCTGGTCGCACATTTCGCTAGATTTTGTCACAGGTCTCCCGTCATCTGGTGGCAATACGGCTGTTTTGACCGTAGTGAACTGGTTCTCAAAGGCTACTCATTTTATTCCTCTGCCCAAATTACCCTCAGCCAGAGAGACAGCGGATGCTGTCATTAATTACGTCTTTCGCATTCATGGCCTCCCGACGGACGTGGTTTCTGACAGGGGGCCCCAGTTTGTCTCTAAATTTTGGAGAGAATTCTGTCGTTTATTGGGGGCGACTGTAAGTCTTTCTTCTGGTTTCCATCCTCAGAGTAACGGACAAACCGAAAGGGCCAACCAAGATCACGAGCGCATGTTACGTTGTTTGGTTTCCCAGAATCCCACCTCTTGGAGTCAGCAACTCCCTTGGGTGGAGTACGCACACAACTCATTACCAGTGTCTGCCACGGGCCTCTCTCCGTTTCAGTGTAGTTTAGGTTACCAGCACCAGCTTTTCCCAGTCTGGAATCCGAAGTCGCGGTCCCCTCCGCCCACAGCCTTTGTCCAGAGGTGTCGACGCACTTGGAACAGGGCCAGACAGACCCTCCTCCAAGTGGGTGCGCGCACCAAGGCTAAAGCCGATCGCCACCCGGTCTAAGCCTCCCGTTTACGTCGTCGGTCAAAAAGTGTGGCTTTCTACCAAGAATATTCCCTTGCGTTCCGTATGTAATAAACTTGCACCTAAATTTATTGGCCCGTTCACTGTCATCAAGATCATTAGTCCGGTGGCAGTCCGCCTCAAACTTCCTCCAACGTACAGGAGAATACATCCATGTTTCATGTTTCCAAATTAAAGCCCGTTTTTCATGCGGCCATTAATCCGCCCACGCCGGTCCCTCCCCTGCCGCGTCTCGTAGATGGGGAGACCGTTTATTCGGTTAAGCGCATTCTGGATTCGAGACGGAGGGGCGAGGATTTCAGTACTTGGTGGACAGGGAAGGTTTTGGTCCAGAGGAGAGAAGTTGGGTTCCTGCTAGGGACATATTGGATCACTCTCTTATTCGATGATTACGATCGCCAGGTAAGCTCTTCTGGGAGCACCAGGAGGTGCTCTTAAGAGGAAGGGTACTGTCACGGTTGTAGGTTTGTGCGCTTTCCGGAGTGTCTGTTTTGTCACGTGGGTTTGTTTTGTTTTGGGTTGTCCACGTGTATTTGTTATGGTCACGTGTCATGCCGGTACTCAGCTGTTTTGATTAGCTCAACAGCTGAGGTTCATTAGTGTGTCTATATCTGGGCAACAGTTCTATGTTTCCTTGTCAGTTTGTTGTGTTTGCTCATGTCTGTCTGTGCTCAGGACTGTGAGGAGTGTCTGCTGGACCTGATTTCGTCTGTCTGTCTCCCGGTTGCTACCACCCTTACCCCTCGTTCTCTCACTCATTTTTCCCTGTCCTGTCTGGTTATTTTGACTGTGTCAAATAAACTTTTTACTTGCATCTTTGATCCTTCTCCGTATATTATTACTGTGACAGTGAAACTCCGGCTATGCATTTAATGCACATCGCTAATCCAATTATACAGGTTAAGTGTACTATCTAGACATGGGCTGGTATTAGACATGGGCTGGTATAAGATTGTAACGGTATGATTACCTTGAATAAAAATATTATGGTTTCACGAAATTGTGATTTCTGCTCTAAAATAAGTTCTTTTTAAATGTCTGGGTAAAAAAATTAACTTTTTTTGAAACACAGTATTTTTATTTTATTTTATGAAACTCTTTAAATATTTGGAAGCAGTAGCTTTTTCTGCTAGTATGATTATTTTGCCATACAAAACTAAATAGTCACAAAAATAACGTAAAGCAAATGTAACATATACCGTAGGAACAAAATAACAGAAAATTCTGGCGGTTTTCAACCTTGACTTTCCAAACCATGGTACCCCTGAAACCGGTTATCGTCCCATGCTTCATACTATCAGCCCTTGTATACATCCAGAATCGTTGTACTTCACTTGAGTTGTATATTTACTACCAAGGATACAAACTGTTCATATTTCTCAAAGATGTTTTGATTTTAGAGTATCAGGCTAAATACTTCGAATATAGTATCTGAATATATATGTATATGAAGTATACTTCGCAACACAAAAATATAACAGCTTTAGTTTGTCCTTACATGCAAGATTATCATGTAATGTAAAAGAGAACTTGGAAAGTGTTGTGTCCGACTTTATATATGTGGCCTTAACTAATACGTACTTACCCTGAAATGAATCATTTGTTAACAATGTACTACATTGAGCATATAATTACATCTGTAATTACATTTATAATTACCCTGTTGTTGACCATTCCTTACACCTTAACCTAACCCCTTAAACTTCCCTATAATACCAAACCTGTCCCTAACCCTTACCCATATCACACATCAATAGCACTAGAGGTGTTCTGCAATATATTATAAACACAGTAAGTACACTGTAATTATTTTTTGATGCAAGTAAAAAGTACATATAAAACACTAAGTCTAAAGTGTGTGACTGCTTTAGCCAAATCAGCAGCACTAGCCTCATTAGGAAAAATATCCAATTAGAGCCTGATAACATCAGGATAAATTAATTGAGGATTTTTACGCGAGTTTAAAAAAAATACAGCAACCTTGTGGTGAACAGCTCTAATGTAATAAATCAGTGTGATTTAAAATCAGTTCAATTTTCTGCTAAATCAGCAGCACTAGCCTAATTAGAAAAATGTCCAGTTCAGTAAATATAAAGATCAGTAGAGGTAGGGCAAATTCATTTGAGGATTTGTAATCGATTTTAATAAAAGCAATCTTATGGTCAATAGCTCCAATGTAATAAGTCAGCATGATTTAGAATCAGTTCAGCCTTCCCTACCAAATCTGACCCACTTTGGAGGAATGTGAACTCTGACCACATTCACATGGCTTGCCAGACCCCAGCAGCTGTGTCACAGTTTGAAGACCAAAATTCATGATCATAATTGTGATTATAATTGTGCAACGACTAGATTCTGGCAACAAAATAAATACAAACTGTGGCATGTAAACAGTCTCTCAATTTCAATGTTTACAAAATGTTTAATGGTTTAATGTATCAGATGCTAATACTAAGTCTATAAGTTTACATTTCAATATTTCACAGAATAAATCTTAATTAAGTTAGCATAGAAAAACACCACACCTGTCTCTGGTGAAGTTCTTCTCTGTGCTGAGCAGGTACGGTGTGATAAACGGCTCTCCTGGCTTGAGCTGCACCATGAAGCCGTAGGAAACAGAGATAAACCACAGACCACATCCAGGCTCTGGTCTTTTGCGTTTGGGCTTCCAGGTCTTCCTTGGTTTCAAGGATGACTGAATCTGGAGCCATATTTTCCACAGGTTGTCCGTTCTCATCAGTCATGTTCTCTTAACATCCTCTGTCCTTTCATTGACTGTACTTTCTTCCACCATGTTACAGCAATACTGATGCTTTAATTATTAGCAATAATGTAGTGAGAGTACAAAATGCTTAAGGAATGTTGATCCTCAAAGGTAATATCCGAAAGCTTTACACTTTTCACAGATTGTTGACAGTAAGCAATGCACTAGCCAGTTAATCTTAAGGCATGTGCGTGTTAAAGACTTACTGGAAGCTGAGAAACCCTTTCACAATGAAAACAGCAATTCATAAACGGTTACAAGATGGCATTTTCTGTGTGCAAGTCAATTCCAGCATTCACCTTTACCCCAACTTCAAACACCGACTGAAACAGTGCTACCTAACTGGACTGCCCATTGTGAATCTGTAAAACAAAAATACTAGAACAACAACCTGTTAATTACTCAATACACAAACTAAATATGTCAAAAACACATATAACCAAAAACCTTTTCGGATTCAGTGATTTGCTTTCTAATTCTACGTAATAAAAACTAATGAACATAGGTAAACAAAACTGAAATCCATCATTGAAGTTGTTTAATTTTCCCACATTCGTTCAGTTAGATATTGTGTGACATGTTCTTATATTGCTTATCATTGTACATTAAATATTGGTCTGAAATCACATGCAAGTATGACTTGAAAACAACATTAGTACTATTTATTTGACTTTGAACAATGTTGTACTTTTGATAGTCATTTGTTGCTTTTCACTATTTAGAATTTGTAACTGAATAAATGCCTCCACATATAAGAACTTATATAACCGAGTGTCAAATGGTTTTCAGAAATGAGCACTTTGTTCTAACGTTAAAGCATAAAACGTATGTAAACACGTCGTTATACTGGAACGATACACTGACTGTATGTATTCCTTAATCAAGTCCAAACACTGCAATGTCAGCTCTTACAAATCTCATGACCAAGTTTGTTGGATATTACGTAACAATATGTTGTAGTATCTTGTTGTTTGCATAAATCACAAACCATATACAAATTTGAATCAAGTTGGCTCGAGTTAAACTTGCCTGTTGTTTCCTTGTAAACAGATCTAATCCTTTCGTGTTCCGGCTGTAGATACCTAATAATTTATGCGACGCAATATATTAAAGTGCAAATTTAAATTTAAAAACGCGACAGATTTAACCAATCAACACGGGACATGTCTCAGAGAGTGAGAGCAGATCTGTCTAAAAATCCACGAGACATATGCATGCCTGCAGTCGCGCGCGCGCTCAAGAATGCGCATGCGTACCGGATGTTTATTTTGAACGAATGGTAGGCTACTTGAATCTTAATACCCTGTATTGCACTTGACGTGTATAAAGCTCCCCCTAGTGTACACATGTCTGTAAACGGTATGCTCTTTGAGAAAATATTTGAATAATAATATTGACCAGCTTAAAAAATTAAACAATACAGCTCAATGAACAGTGACCAGCTTAAACAAAATATTTAAATACAATAGCATACTTGCATGTGATTTCAGACCAAATATTTAATGTACAATGATAAGCATTGACCAGCTTAAACAAAATATTTAAATACAAATAAATAAGTAAATAATGAAGACATAAATCCAAACAGTGAAGATCATCAACACATACTTAAAAAATGTTAGTCTTGCTTAAAGGGATGGTTTACAGAGGAATGGAAATTTACTTCCTATTCTCCGTTGAGTTCCAAACATTTATGAGTTTATTTTTTTCTGTTGAAAACAAAATAAGATAATTTGAAGAAAACTAAAAACCTGTAACCATTGACTTCTCTAGTAGGAAAAACAAATACTATGAAAGTCAGTGGTTACAAGATTCCAACTTTGTGTGTGTGTTCAACAGAAGAAAGTCAAATAGGTTTGGAACAAGTGAAATAATAACAGAGAATTTTCAATTTTGAACTAATAAATTGCAGGGGACAATATACAATCACATCAGATCATAAATAGTGTGTGAAATATTTTTTTTATCTTTGGTAAAAAATTTGGTAAATTCAAAATAAGTCATTAAGCCATTGGATGGCTCCAAGTGAATATATTTTAATTGTCATTAAATCCTGACAACACATTTATTACATTGTTATTACTACATTCATTAAAAATACAGCAAAACTTAATATGCTCTGAAGCAGTCCAGTATTGAAGACATTCTGGATGTCATTGCAACATCTTCTGAAATATCAAATAATCAAATTGATCCAGATTCTAAAATCTGGATATTAGGTGATATCAGTTCACTTCTATTGACCTACCACACTATTGACCTACCACAAAAGCTATTTCATTTTTCTTGCAAGAACTGCAGAAGAAAATGTATACTTAAAAAAAGGAAATCTGAGAACCTTCCCGAGAAAAGACTGATCAATGAGCTTGTATTTATAGTACCACCTGAGGAAAATATTGTATTCTGTCAAACAAAAGCCCAGACTTGATGTTATATGGAGCCCTTTTCTGACACATTACCTCAGTTAGACTTTAATAATTGATTATTTCATATAATAATTGTTAGTCTTTTTGGTTGTGTACTTTAGCACATTTTAAAAAATATATATATATTTGTGAATCATTTGTGGAATTATTGATTTATTTATTATTACATCAACCATCTGCAACAATCTTTATGTAACATTAATATTGAGAAATGTTTTGACAAAATTTGTGACAATTATACGATGTATGGATGGGGGTTATATTTTTATTATTATTATTATTTTTCTTTTACTAATTGTTCAAAATAATGTCCTGATACTCTTTGTATTCTTACATTCTACAAAATGTTATGTATATTTGTAATAAACACACTTAATTAAAATAAAATACAGCAATATTGTGAAAAATATTTAGAACTATTTATTTAGTAAATACATACATTAAAAACATTTATTTATTAAATACATACAGTAAAACAGCACATTGTGTAATATCACTTTCATTTTAAATACTTTTTTCTTTTTATATATATGTTAAAATGATTGTAGGGGCGGCACAGTGGCTCATTGGTTTGAGCTTCGGCTGGGTCAGATGGCATTTCTGTGTGGAGTGTGCATGTTCTCCCCGTGTTTGCGTTGGTTTGCTCTAAGTACTCCAGTTTCCCCCACAAGTCCGAAGACATGTCATGTGCAATAGGTGAATTGGGTAAGCTAAATTGTCCATAGTGTATGTGTATGAATGCGAGAGTGTATGGGTGTTTTCCAGTGATGGGTTGCAGCTGGAAGGGCATTCACATATATAAAACATACGCTGGATATTGTGCGGTTCTTTCCGCTGTAGCGACCCCTAAGTATTAAAGGGACTAAGGCATAAAGAAATGAATGGATGAATAAAATGTTTGTAAATTCTTTGATAGCACAACTGAATTTTCAGCAGCCATTACTCCAGTCTTCAACTTTACACAATTCATACATGCTGATTTAATGATCCAAAACAACAATCACTGTTAAAAAAAACAGATGTGTTTGCTTATTTTTTTATTCCTGCCATCATACATTTTCCAAAATTGTTTGTTTGATTATTAGAAACATTTAAAACAATCTTGTTTATATAAATACTTGTTTAATGGCCTAAAATAAGTTTATGAAAAAACAAAAAAAAAAACATTTCTTGCCTAAATGCTTCATATTCATGAGAGTGCTTTTTCACTCTCAAATAATTCCTATTGCTCTTTACCTTTTCAAATCCTTTTAGATGGTGAATTCTATTGATCATTTTGGTCATACTGATGACATTCTACATTCCCTACTTTCTCACTATCATTTGCTTTACGCTGATTGCATTATTTACTTACAGGCTACACACTGGGGTACATTTAGCCTAATAAAAGAATAAGAAAATAATGTAAAGCTTTTGGAAAGACTCCAGGAGGACACACAGAAAATACATCTAAATATTACAATGTTTGTTTCAAGCGGCTCCTCTGAGTTTTCTGTGTTTTGTGGTTTTCCACGCATCTCACAGTGTTTTCACTGATTTGGTGGTTGCGAAAGGAGCATTTGCTGGTCTTCAACCTTTTGTTCTCTTCATCGTTGATGGGGGAACATTCTACGCATGTCTGTGGGGGAGGGTGTGGAACATCGTGGCCACGGGTTCTTCCCGGTCACACTGAAACATCCAATCACAGCTAGCAGAGCGCAACCTTTTTTACATGTGGTATACATCTGAGAAAATATTAAAATAAACCTTTCACAAAAACTTTGGCTTGCAATTTTGCAGATATTAAGAGTTTACAGGTCTGTCTCACCAAGGTATACATTAAAATGTGATGGTAGTTACTTAAATAAGGGGTTTATCAACTTACCACCTCTAAGATACATACCCATTATTCCATGGGATATATAGCTTTTCTCCTAGCTCTCAGTTCGTGCTTGCTTCGGCAGCACATATACTAAAATTGGAACGATACAGAGAAGATTAGCATGGCCCCTGCGCAAGGATGACACGCAAATTCGTGAAGCGTTCCATCTTTTGTTTATTGATTGATAATTATTGATTTACAGAATTGTTTTTTATAATTTCTAATGTATCTAGTGAATAAAACTGTTTAGATGTGCAGCACGCAGCGCATCCGCTAGATGGAGGCATTGCACTAGCAGCCGCGCCTTAGAGCGTCTCCCGTTCACAGCACGCTCTAGTTAAATCAAGTTAAAATAATAGCAACATAAACATATTTTTTACCCTAAAACATATTAGCATTGATTGCATTGACCATCCTAATAATTTTGACATTTATAAACGTTCGTCCATCATTAATAAAAACTTAATCTTACGAACAATGCTACTCAATAACATCAACGACGAATTCACCTATGAATAATTACAAGCATAAATTCTGACGTATAAAATAGCTGAAATGCACTTACCATCACTTGTGTATAGGTGACTGAAAACGTTGCGTCGTTGTTCCTCGTTCTTTGTAAGTCTACCTGAAAATGCAGAGCAAAAAAATCTAATTAAAGTATTCATTAGGTTAAAAACGTATTTACGTGACAAGATTTAGCATCATGATGATTTAACAGGTAGAAATGCATTAAAATCTGCGATCAATTCAACTAAACAATTGACACGATTCAACCTAGCTTAAATATGCTCATAATCATTGGTGTTATTTGCTGGACTGACAAAAATTGCGTCGGTAATTGCTGGTTATCAATATTTTGTACAAAACAAAAAGCAAGTAAAAGTAACAATAAAACATCTTGTTTCCTGCAAAACTTCTTCTGTGAGAGCTTGAAGCAAATGTACCATCGTCATATCATCGTCCGTTCGACGACCTCTACAGGGATTCAGCCTTGAATGATTTCAGTACATCTACTTGTTAGCCTATTTGTACACATTTTTGCGTCATATTTCCTTGTCTTTTTCATTTGTAGGCTTACCAGAACATCGAAAATGACATTTAATATGTTGTACTTCACCCATCAAAAACCAAACTTGTGTTGGAAAAATTGTCGTCTCAGGAGCTGTCATTCCATACGCAGTCACCACACGTGCTGTGGCCATAGACTGGCTGTGGCCTGTGACTCCGGGGCGCCCAAAAACTCTCGCCACCTCTGTGATTTTGCTGTTGACATTATTAATTTAAATGTACTTATGTAAATTGCCAATATTTCAATAAATAAATAAATAAATAAAATGCAGCCACTAAATTATTGTTGGTGCCACTGACGTAGCCGATTCACTACCTCTCCCCCTCAGCGCTGGTTCAACGCTGGTGGTAAGCAACTGACGCATGCGTGCAGAAAACCATTCTCGTGCGCTTCACGCACTCCTGTGTGAATCCCGGTTGTTTACATGCACGCCGATAAAATACGCGCCGCTCATGCGCCGTGAAACCGGAGGAACAGACTTACGTGTCTGTGTCGACACGCAGAGAGTTTTGCAAGTCGGCCAAGCTAAAGTTTATATGATATGAAGTTGATGATGTAACTTTCACTAAGCATGGCTATAAAGCAGAAACGAGGGATAAAGAGTCAGGAAGGTAAGACTTCATAACATTAATTCTCGGCCATGAGTCGGGTCTAAGACAACAGATAATTCTATAAAACTTTTTTTTTTGTATTCTTTAGAATTGTCATTATTAATATTCATGCAAAAGGTTTCTTAAGTGATCTTAGCATATCACTCCAGTAACATTTAGGATTGAATTCTGTAATTTATTTAGAATAATAATTGTATAATAATATTAATAATAATTGTATTTATTAGAATATAAATAAATTGTTATATTTATTGAATAAAAATCTAACAATTTAAGGGGGGTGGAGGGTATATGGGGTGGTTCGCCCAGGTTGTCATTTAAACTAGAACCGCCACTGCCCTACCCGATCATCGTTGACAGCAGGCACACACCTTTAATAGACAGCAATGGCAATTTAATTTACCGGAAGATACATCAATAGAAGAAGCTGCATTAATAATGTTGTGGCTCAAAAAGGGATATAGATAAATGATATTATTAGGGTCTGTATAGTGAGTGTGTGTGTATATAGTAATTCCTTTTATTCAGTTTGTTCATTTGTTTGTTTTATTAATTAACTCATTAATCTTAATTAATTTTAGACATGGCATATATACTGTATGCTGTACAATAAAAGTATGTGAAAAATAACAAAAGTTATTTATATATATATATATATATATATATATATATATATATATATATATATATATATATATATATGAAAAGTGTTTTTAAACAAAATATTGATTTTTATTTGGTTCATTTTCTTTTCAGCTTACTCCCTTTATTAATCTGGGGTCGCCACAGAGGAATTAACTTATCCAGCACATGTTTTACGCAGTGGATGCCCTTCCAGCTGCAACCCATCTCTGGGAAACATCCATACACACTCATTCACTACAGACAATTTAGCCTACCCAATTCACCTGTACCGCATGTCTTTGGACTGTGGGGGAAACCGGAGCACCCAGAGGAAACCCACGCAAACGCGGTGAGAACATGCAAACTCCACACAGAAACGCCAACTGACCCAGCCGAGGCTCAAACCGGCGACCTTCTTGCTGTGAGGCGACAGCACTACCTACTGCGTCACTGCGTTGCCCTGCAATATTTCAAGAGAAATTAATTAAATGAATTAAAACCACATTATTTCATTTACCAGAAACAAAAATATAACATTACACTGAATTCATTATTTTTTTGTGTGCCACCCCAAGATTTGGTGCGGCCTCTTCTGGAAAATTTTCTGGGGGCGCCACTGCTGTGACTAAACAGAAAATACAGTGCTAGAGTGGACGCATTGTTTGGGTACTGTACAGGATCGTCCCAAGTCACAAAATTCATTCAATTCATATCGGATAATACGCATATGTATTGTGTATTTTCACACACACATGCCTATCTATAACATATGATGTAGCTATATGTACCGTTTGTAAGAATGGAACATTTGTCAATTTATGTAGGCCTATCATTATTTTATGGTAATGATTTGGGTTTTTAATATTGCTTTTTCACAATGTTGTTTGTTACTTTGAAAAACAAAACAAATTTCTTTAAGCCACAGTAAAATGTTATTTCTTATTTTTACAAATGAAAGTTTCTTAACAATACGTGGCGATCCATACAAACACTCATTCACACAAACTCATACACTATGGCCAATTTAGTTTATCAAATTCACCTGTACAGCATGTCTTATGGACAGAACGGTATGGAAAACCGGAGCATCCAGAAGAAACACAGGATCAACTGCGGTCACTGGGAGAACAGGTAAACTGTGCACAGAAAGGTCTCTTGGTCCAGTCGGAATTCGACCCAACCAACAATTGCTGTGAGTCGATGGTGTTTTGTATAGCGTTCTGTTAACATTACCACTTCTGTATTGTTACTACATCAAGACTCGTCTCGTCAAAGATGATTGTTTCGCTCGAGACGTAATGGGGCCTAACGTCAGTGAGTGAACGTGGACAACAGACGCTGAAAACACGTGACGTTTGTTTGCCTAGAGGTAAATAAAACTGCGCCATATTTATTATTCGCACGAACACCGAGGACTTGAAGACAATGGTTGTTTCTCAATTTCAAAAAAAAATCTGAATTTGTGAAATTTTGCATTACCATACTATGTGATTTGAAGCCATTTTATCAGATTATTTAAATAGCTATATTGGAAAGAATTGTGTTTTATTATGTAAAGTGTTTATTTTATTACTATTTTAGAATGATTGTTATAATTTTGTAGGGAAGTGCATTTGCAACATAAACAAACACATGCATTGGAGGTTTAAATGAAATAAACTGCTTTGTGGGGGTGTTTCTGGTACTTCCAACAGTAATTTGTCAAAAAAAATGTATATAGAAAATGTACAACAACTTTGTGAACATTATACAAAAGACAAAAGGTCTTTACATTTAATCCATAATAAAAAAAAAAACTGTGCACGAATAACGTTACTTCAAAAAGTCACAGGAGAGTTATTTTAAAGCCTTGTATTGTATTTCAGCTTTTGGAAAACAATAAAAGCAGTATTTGTGTGAAGTTTACAGCACTTTTGCAGAAGATACCTTTATGAAGGAGTACTTTGAACAAACAGCTCATGGGCCAGTTGTTTTCTTATTAGTTTTGCCGTTTTTCCCTCATAACCTTTTCTTTTTTTGTTCTTCGTAGACTCACTGTTCCTACTTACAGTTCTGTTAAGAAAAGTCAGAATTGTTAGATATGAACTCAGAATCACAAATAAACTCAAAACTGTGGAATTAAAGGTCCCCAAGCTTCCACAAATCATGCATAGCTTGAACTGAAAACTTGCTCTTTTTCCAGATTTTGGTATATTCATTCTTGTTGGACATTTGGATTTCTTGAATGGATCACACCGTATGCACTCACTCAAAGTTTGTTTCAAGTAAGTGGATGGCATGCTGACAAAACACTTAGAGATTAAGCTAAATCAAACATACAGTAGCTTCATTCTACCTGAGAATCTGTCTTTGTTGTCATTGTTTCCACATGAGGGCTCTGCACGTCTACATGAATGCCCTTAATGGCTCCTGTCTGCTCATTGGTTTTCTCTACTCAGGTTTGAGGAATTTCTGGCAGGAAAATGTATCACCTGTGAGGGCCCCTTCACATGCCCACAGAATATAGGTAATCTCTCTCTCTCTTGCTCTCTCAATACTTGCTCTCTTTCTCTCTTTCTTTACCACTCTTCTGCCACCAGCCGGTTGTCTTTGATCCATATTTTTATAGTTAATATTTATTATAGTTAAAAGTTCATATGTTTCATAGGCTATCCATAATTTTTTTCTTAATTTTTTATTTCTTACTTTAGTTTGTCCAGTTGGTGTGTGGGCAGGGCATGCGTATGTATATATATATATATATATATATATATATATATATATATATATATATATATATATATATATATATATATATATAATATATATATATATATATGTATATATATATATATATGTATATATGTATATATGTATATATATATATGTATATATGTATATATATATATTTATATTCTTTTAAATGTTATTCAGTCTTATGGACATTAATATTTTGTTATTTTGTGATATGTAACTTTTAATTTTATTTGTATCTAATGTTATTTTGAAGCAGTAAAAATATGAATAATGTTCTGGGCTGACTGTACTCATAGCAGCCTATGTTTTTTTATTATTATTTACTGCAGCCTTTTCTCGCAGCCCCACTCTTTTTATTTTCTCATACCTTAACCATAGACTGTAAAAGAAATGGATGTAGTATATGTGACGCCACCCATAGGTTTTTGAAGAATGCAAAAGAAGCAAACAAGTAGGCGTGGCGTGTTCGCGCGTAACTGCATCTACCGGGAATGATAAATAAGGCAAGGAGCGGAGCGTGAGCAGAGTTACAAACGCTTGCTAGCATTTGCTTAGATGGCCTTTTTCTTTGGAAGAAACGCTTAATACTTCAATACCTGTGACTCGTGTGGTGTCTGACCACATGTGCTTGGTTGTACACTATATCACTAATATGTTTAGTCTTTTAAAACACTGTGTAATACATTGAGCCACTAAACATTGTCTTATGACATTTTTCAACAGGAGGAAAACGCAAATTACTTCCAATACTGTGTTATCAGTCTGTGTTAGTAACTGCAAGGCTATTTATGAAATCCAGGCATAACACAGTATTACAACGTTTCAGACGACTGTTCTATAGCCTACAGCTAATCAATCTGTCAGATTCTGGAGTCAGGGTGTCTGCGGGGTCTTAAAAGTCCTAAAAGTGATAAATCAATTATGAGAAAGGCCCTTAAAGGGTATTAAAAAGTCTTAGTCCCGTTTTTTGTGAGGTCTTAAACTTTTTCTTCAAGTGTTTAACTCCAAACGGCATAAATATATTTATTTTCCTCGTTTGATTCGGGCCGGGTGTGCCTGACCAAGCTCCTCTGTCTGGGTGATGTCATGTAATTTGTAACAAATGCGGAAAGTGATGTGACGCTCTCCACATGTAGCGAAACCATAGAGCAGGGCTATTCAATTGGCAGGCCACGAGGCAATTTGTTCCGGCCCTCCAATTAGTGTGACCAAGACATCAAAAATAAATATAGTTCAGTCGAGAAACGTCGGTTATTGAATGAAGTGACGTGCGTCTGTTCAATACAGCACAAGCTGCACTTGAAGGCTGCACAGAGAGTGAGTCACCTGACATTGAGTGAGTGGCGCGGACAGACAAAAACATTTGGATACTTAATCTTAAAGGCTTCTCAACGCTGCATTTCTGTTGCACAGAACAAAACTGCCACAACTAAACAAAGTTATGCCACGTGTGCACTAGTTTAAAGTTCCGAGCTTATAGCTACACCAAGGCTAATCCGCACACACACTTGATTAACTATAGTAGCGGGCCATTCACATTTCACGACTTTTCCGCGCGCAAAATTCGTTATTTCCAATATTAGAATATATGCCAATATGCACGCGCAAGCGGAGCCTTTTAGACGCACCGAGTAAAACGTCTCACGCCGTAGCGGTGAGAGTTTTGCATGGCTTTCAGTGCAATGTAAACAAAGATATGCTAGACGAATTATCACCCATTATTAAAATGATTATGTATGTATGAACACAGATGATAACAAAAGTTCATCTAAATACTTACCTAATATACAGTAAAGCTTAAATTTTCATTAGACACAATAACCGTGAAACCATGATTATTCTTCAGACTATATAATTGTACAATTAACAGCAACAACAGCAGTTCAAAACATAACATATGAATGTTTCTAAATGTAGAAGCCTACTTAAGCAATGCACTGCTTTTGTTGTGCTCTGAAATACAACATTTGAATGTTGAAAAAGCCACATTGTACAATACAGTGATATTATGTCGTTTCAAAATACAACATATATACAACATTTTAATGTAGAAAAATAGGCGACGCAGTGACGCAGTAGGTAGTGCTGTTGTCTCACAGCAAGAAGGTCGCTGGTTCGAGCCTCGGCTGGGTCAGTTGGCGTTTCTGTGTGGAATTTGCATGTTCTCCTGCGTTAATCCGGGGTCGCCACAGCGGAATGAACCGGCAACTTATCCAGCACATGTTTTACACAGCAGATGCCCTTCCAGCCGCAACTATCTCTGGGAAACATCCATACACACTCATTCATGCACATACCACTACGGACAATTTAGCCTACGCAATTCACCTGTACCCGCACGGTCTTTGGACTTTGCACCCGGAGGAAACCTACGCGAATGCAGGAAGAACATGCAAAATCCACACAGAAACGCCAACTGACCAGTTGAGGCTCGAACCAGCGACCTTCTTGCAGTGTGGCGACAGCACTACCTACTGCCGCCACTGCGTCGCCTAAATGACAAATGATCTTAAATATAGAAATAAGAATAAGTATATAATTTCACTCACCTGGGAAAAGGAGACCACGTGTATGATTTGTAAGCACAATTAAGTGCAAACAGCATACTATAGTATCTGATAATTTTAGGAAATTATTCCAAAGGCAGTTGTATGTGTAAAGCCACATTAAACAACACAAAAATATGACGTATTTGCCGAGTTCAGCAGCTAATCAGCTGGAATTAGCTGAGGTGACGAGACAGAGAGCAGCGAGACTTAGCTGTCACTCAGTGGCCATGCCCTTCATTATGCAGACTTAATCAAACTTAATAAAACGAAATGGATGAGTTATAAAAAAAAATTCACCCCTCACAGTTGTCATGAAGGGTAATAATAGCTATATGCACCAAAGCCATCTTTTGTACCATGCTGTAAACATTTTTTTATCAGCTGTAAAATTGGCCAATTTACCATTGGAGTCAGAAATCATCTGGATTTCCTGGAGCCAGCCCCCAAAAGCGAGTCGATGAATTGCAGTTTTAGTTACTTCTGTATTGGCTTCCCGAGGGAGAGTGGGAGGTTGCCGCTTAGCCTCAACTCTATTTCTGACTGTGGCACCTCGCTCAAAAAAGCAACCTGTTAGTGATATGCGAGCAAAAACAAGAGCTAAAATGGATAGAGTGCACACAGGCGGCGCTGAAAAGTCAAGAAGTCCATTATAAAAGAAAGCTCACGAAACTAAGCAGAGGACATTTTTCCTTAAAACCAGCAATGGTAGGCCTACAGTACAAATGAAGACGATGAGGTGGAGTCGTATTCTGGCAAGAAGCTGATATTCGACACAACACCGATAAGCTAACGTTACACTATGTAAAACAACATTGTCTGCAAACCACCTTTTATCATACCTGTCAACATTCCCGGGATTCTCCCGTATTTTACAGTTCTATCCCGCTGTCATCTCGTAAAAGTATTTTCCCGTATTTCTCCCGTATTTTTTATCTTCCTGTGGAGAGCCGATCCTCTCTATATGCAACCCATACAGCCGAACCACCAGGGGTCGCCCCTTGCTCTTAAATGTCAATCTGTTCTGTGCTTTCATTTCATTTAGTCATGAAAACACTTTGAAATAAACATAAAAACGGCGCGATTCATTTCCTTTTCATTACAGGCGCCATTGCCCCTATGCAATCCTCAAAACAGTTAGTTCATGTAACGATGCATGACTGTCAGCTGATGCGCTCCATAGTGATAAATAAATCACTATCACTGTTTCCCAAGCGGATTCTGTACGCACGCGATTTGATGTGGAGCTCAATTGGACACTGGGTTTTGGGTGGGGTGTTTGAACAGACATCTACACGTCATCATCATAATAATAAAGATAATAATAAAAATGTTAATTCCGCTGTGGCGACCCCAGATTAATAAAGGACTAAGCTTAAAAGAAAATGAATGAATGAATAATATTAATAAATCTAGGACATGTCGATCTTGTTGGGTTTTCTTTTAAACACAATAAATTTTATCTTAAATGAGCATAAACAGTTAGGAAAACAATCAAATGCTTTCATTATAGATATGTGCATTTTTAAAGTGACACCTCTGGTATTTAATGTATACAGAATGTTAAAATTATACAGTGAAGAAAAGATGAATGAGATTTGATAACTTGATTCAATTTCTTTATAATAGCTAATGATTTAAATGAGCTGAACTGTTTGATAATTCATTTGCAGCTTTTCTAACGTATACTAATTATTATATCCCTTGTAAATAATAATAAAAACGTATTACTGACCGTTTCAGGGAGTATCCCTTATTTTCACATCCCAATGTTGACAGGTATGCCTTTCGTGTTTATGTATAATTAACTTTTTTTTTGTACTGTATCTGTTCAGCAGCCCCTGGTCCAGTTTGTTGCTAACAATGAAGAGGCGGGCCCAGTTGCATTGCTCACCACCAGTCATGAGCCCAACACTACCAGGCCAGGTAGGATTACTGAGTGAATTTTAGAATTAGTATGGAGGACGAAACTTGGAAAAAAATAAATAAATAAAACAATAAATATGCAAATAAATTAATAAATGAATATATATACACAAATTCCTGCATATATAAATAATTAAATTAATTGCACAAATGTTGTGGGACATGCTTGGTTGATCCCCTCTCAAATGTTTATAAATTTTTTATTCATTTTAAAATAATTCTATATTAATTGAATGTAGTTTTCTCAGCTCAACGTGCTACTGAGAGGGTGTCTATTAATTATCAGAAGTTGGTCTTTATGCCATCATTGTTGATCATTTGAAAAATTTTGCTTTATAATGCCCCTTAACAGGCTAAATCACACCTGACAAGTGTTGATTCAGCATTGTTTGCGGGAGATGAGTGAAGTCAACAACAGTTACCATAGACTTGAGAAGGCTAGCTGACACTGTTGAAATTAGCAGTACGCTATCAGCTAATTTTATTTTCTTCAGAGTAGATTTATGAGTAGATTGCACTTTTGATATGGCTGTTAATCATTTTATCCTCACAAAGCTTGAACAGGTCACTCATTTTAAGACATACGACTTCAATCAACCAATGATGGCTTAAAGACTGCCTTCTGCTGATTGGTAGACATCATTAACTTATTATATCTTATATGACACTCATTAGCATGCTGAGCCAATTTAAATATGGAACTACGATCATGAATAAACGTTTGAAAGGGGGGAGTTAATCAACTTATGGTTTAGCATTTTCTTATTCTCCCAACATTTATGGAACTTAATTATTTATACTTAATTATTTATATATAAAGATTTTCATTTGAAGCCTATTTTCTCACTTTTCCCTAACTGAAACCGACATAAAAGGCTGCACCTAACACCAGCAAAGACTATATAATACACAAGATATGTCACTTGGATCTTTTTTGAATGGGGAAAAGTGTAACGGTCAACATGGTGAATAAAGACCCGCCTTCTAGTGCAGGAGCTAATCATCAAACATTATATAGTGAATAAATCCAGCCTTCTAGTACAAGAGCCAATCTCCGGGGGAGGGGCCTCAGACCAGACGTGAGTTTCTGCAGACTTTGTGTCATTTGGACGTTTAGAAATGAAACTAAAGAGACTGACGTTGTTTAATTTATTGGTGATTCCTAATATAAAATTCAGTCGTAAGCTTGGCAAGCAGGTTTAGAGAATTTGATGTTTCCCCATTCAGACAGAGTGCCCGAGCATACTGCCCGAGAGGTGTTTCAAACATGGCCACCGAGTGAAGTGACTTGCCTCAAAGGAACTTTGACACCAGTTTGTGGTCCTTCTAAACATTGTTTTTAACTCAGGGTAAAAAAAAATGCACCTGTAATTTGAAATGGGTGTTTGCATTGCTTTTTACCCTGTGTTTAGAAACCATGCTTTTGAGTAGCACCACATTGCATTGCAGTGCTGTGTTTGTTTAGTGTGAAATGAAGCTGTTTGCTTGTTGCTGCTGGACAATTAGCAACAGACAGCCAATCCAAAATGAAGTCTAAAGTTTTTTAAGTACTGGCAAGACACTGTAAATGCAGTGTAAAAATGCTGTATTCTGTTATTCCAATCAGTGATGAATATGAAAATGAAAATATTCTCCCAGGCTTTATTAAAGTTTGAAACATCTGTTAAAGTGATATTTCTCTCCCAAAATTAAATGTTACTCAGTAGAGCTTGCACAATATTAGAAAAATCTGACATTGCCCTATGTTGTTTTGCTGCAATACATATTGCAATATGAACATAATTTCACAAGAAGATTTAAATAGCTCTATTTGGAATGATTTTATTTTGATCAACTGGAGTGATCAAGTCTTTTTCTATGCAGTGCATCTGCATAAAATATCATAATTTACAAGCATATATACTGAAAAAGTTAATATAGACAGTGCTTTATGGTTTTCTGGGGAGTGTAACAGTATTCAAGGATAGAACTTGAACAATCAAATGTAAAATTACATCTTTGTATAAATAATTTTAAAAAGTAGAATCTTTAAATCTTTAATAAACAATCTAATCTTGTGATGGGAGTATTGCGGATACATATTACAATATCAATGCTCAAACTATATATTGCTTAGCCCTATTACTCGGCATGTACTCACTTTTAAGTGATTTCAAGCCTTTACGAGTTTCTTTTAATGTTAGAAACTGGCAAACATTGACATCCACAGTAGGAAAACAATATACTATTTAAGTCGATGGTTACCAATTTCCAATATCAACAGAAAAAAGAAACTCAAACAGATTTGTGACAAGTGAAGTGTGAGTAGCTAAATGATGACAGAATTTTCAATTTTGGGTGAACTCATCTCTTTCAACGAATACCCAGGATTAGTAGTTAACCCCAGGTAGTAGCAGTGTGAAATGTGGTAACAAATAACCAATAATTCATTTTTTCCATGATGAAATTGGCAAAAACTGGAATATAAATGACCGGATTTATGTATTGCTTTGGCATCAGCTGTAAGTAATGTATTTTATACAGTGCAGTTGCATTAAGGTTCAGGTCAGAGTACAAAAGCTTTATGTGAATGACAGACTTAAGCTGTTGCCTTTTAATACAGGAATAAAAGAACTGTAGCCCCTGGCAGTTGAGATGGACACATGGTTTAGTGCAATGGTGCATTAACGCTTAGTTCCTTACATATATGGTGTTTAAATGTAAAAGATAGATCGACAGACAGACTTTCACTTAATTTGCTTACTTCAGGTTTTAGGATTTGGAAATCCCCCTAATTTTATTTTTTCTGGTAAATAATTTAAGTCACAGGTACAAAAAAAATCATGATTGATTCATATTAAATGCTGAAGTAAACAAGCAGGTACAGAGAAGAGGGAGAGGAAAAATGTATTATTTAATGACAACTCATTTAAAGGCCACCTATTTTACCCCTTTTTAAAGATTTAAGATAAGTCTTTTGTGTCTCCAGAATGTGTCTGTAAAGTTTCGGCTCAAAACACCCATCAGATTATTAGTTATACCTTTCAGAATATTGGAATTTCTGCTCTGAACACAATGTAGCTGTTTTTTAGAGGTGTGAACGTACACTGGTCTCACGGTTTGGTTCGATTATGATTATCATGCCAGTAATTTGGTTCAATTTGATATCTCGGTGCATCACGGTGCATTGACGATGCTTTCCATACACAGTTTTATATTTTCTTCACAGCACAGCAATTCTTGTATTAAAATGCATAAATATATTAAAATTTATATACTATTTGTAATACAATTTTGAAAACTCAAGTATATGCACAGAACAACATAGGCCTTTATAGCAAATAAACAAATATAAATAACATGCCTTGACTAGCAAGTTCTTTCTTACAGCCCTATGATTGGTCACGTGCTTAACAGAAAGAGAAGCCATTGGCTCTTACGCGCTGAGTGACACTGATTGGCTCTTTCACCGATGAGTGACACTGATAAACGGCAGCGGCGATCACAGCTGATCTATGATAGATGCAGAGGAAAAAAACTTGCTCTGCAGACACGCGCTCATGTCTCTATGCAGTATCGCTGTAACAGCCAAGAGGAGAGGAGAGGAGAGGAAAAGTCACGCCAGCAGGTCAAATAGGCCACAGTGAGAGAGAGAAATTGAGTTTAATTTCATTCTCTCAATCGCAGTAAAATAGGTACTTCTGCTGTAAGTGTCAGTGAAAGACTGTCTAGCAAACACACACGCAGTGAAATTGTGCACAGTTTCTGTATTTTCAAGTAGTTGGAGCGTTGTAAATACTCGCACTCACCTCCCACGCCATACTAAGCTACCGCGACAAAGCACATGAGATAATAAGCGGTTATGATTATTACTGAACCGATACCGAATTGTCCGCATCTGCATCGCGGTTCATCGAAGAAACTATTAATTTTGACACCCCTAGTGTTTTTGTGGCCTGTGCCTTTAATGCTAGTTCTCCCTGCCCACCGTTTCCACGTGCTTGTCAGAGTGTGCCTCAGTCTCTGCCTAGGCTGCGTCAGATAAACAGCACAGTGACAGACACGAAGGAAGCAGATCTCGTAAGTATTGTGAAAAATACTACACTGAGGACTTTCACAATGAGTATTTGATGTATTTGTTGTGGAGTTAATTCAAGCCTTTCAATGAGTCACACATGTTGTTACAAAGTTCACGCACACACACAGCGGACACACACACACAGTGCGCACGTTTAACATTGCACTGTTTTTGCACGCCAAATGTGACAAGATACAAGTTAATATGTTAATACGTGGCTGTCAGTCAATTCGGTGGGCGGGGAAACCACACTCCTACGTCATGTTGCGGTATATTGCGGTACACCCCAATATGACCGTGGACACTATACACACAATTCTGTCCAAACAGCTTACAAAGGATGATTTTCATCATAGGTGCCCTTTAAATTGAACCGTAAGACCTTATTACCAGTCTTAAGAAATAGTTCATTGAAACTTTAGACAAAAATTTTTTTAAATGAAATAATAACTTATTTAATAAATACATTTTTGTTCATTGTCACAATGTTTACATTGCGCTTTTATAACACATACAATAATACTATAGAATAAGCAGTTTGTGTTCAAGAGGAAGAAATATCAGTTTTATTCGGAGGCCAAGCTGAGCATAAAGATGACATTAAGCAAAGTCAATGAGTCATTGATATTTATTTGCAAAAAAGAAAGATTAAATAGTTACAGAATTTTTGTTAAATTAACACACTGGACAATTCAAACAGTGTAGCAGACTACATAAATAAAATGAGTTGCCTCTTCATCTCTCCCGATAAACTTTTTCTGAAGAAACGAAAAAAAAAAAAAACGAAAAAAAAAAAAAAAAAAAAAAAAAAAAAAAAAAATATATATATATATATATATATATATATATATATATATATATATATATATATATATATTTATATATTCATTCTGTACAACAGGTTTTTGAACAAAATATTGATCTTGCTGATAATTTTAAAGGCCTTAGACATTTGCAATTTAAATATGATAGTATATAGTATTAAATAAAAATAAGGAATTTAGTATTTTCGGAGTACCTACAATATAGTGACAACAGCAATACATGCATTACAAACAGCTAACCCCAAACCAAATCTTAACCCTGTATATTTTAATAATATTGTATGCATTGCTATTTTTTTGGTCATCAATCAGGCACATTAACAGCCTCTACAATAGTTTCTGATCCTAGGTGAGAGGGGGTGAACCTCCAAAACCTGTTTTGTTATTTCCTTTACAACAGTGGTTGAATGGCTATGACTTTCTACTTGTCTCTAAATTTCAATGTTTATCAATTGTGATTTCATCAATAAAAAAAAGCAGTTTTGCTAATTAGTGAACACAGTCAATACAGTATTTTGTAATAGGGAACTTTATAGAGTGACCCATTCTGTGTATTGAGTTGGCTTATAGTTTCCTTCTGTCCTTCACGCCTCTCTAGGCCCATCAACTGAAATGATGCATGTAGCTGGGCCTGTCAATGACTGAATAGAAGCTGTTGTCCTTGCTGGGGGGCAGTACTGGGTATGATACAGAGGTCCAATACTGACATGTCATGCACTCATGAAATTTGCACCCTCCTGTGCTTACAGTTCATTTTGACGGCCCCCTTTGGAAAATCTGTTGGTTGTAACTTTATCAAATAAATTCATTAGAGGCTTAGTTCACCAAAAACTGAAAATTGTCATCATTTAGTCACCCATCACTTCTCACAAACCTGTTTGATTTAATTTTTTTGTTACTTTGAAAAATATTGAAAATTGACTTCCATAGTATTTGTTTTTTCTACTATGGAAGTCAGTGGTCATAGGTTTCTAACATTCTTCAAAGTATCTTTTTATGTTCAACAGAAAAATGGAATTCATAAAGGTATGGAACCAACCACTTGAGGATGAGTAAATGTTGAGTAAATTTTCATTTTTGGGTGAACTACCCATTAATTTTTACCATTAGAGGCTGGCTATATTCACACACTGTTGCCACATAACTGTGTTAAACGTAATTATGTTGATTTTTGCATAATAGATTTCTAGGAATGCTGCAACAGATCATTCACTGACAGCTGCTAATATTGATCTAATTTGATTTTATACATTGTTAATCAGTGTATAAAATCACTTAAACCAGTCTCAGTTTTACAATACAAAATATGCTTGCTTGTTTGCAAATGTGAAAAGCTCTGCAATTTTCATTTCCAAAGTGCTGTGAAAAGTCTGAACTACTTCATTATTTAAAAAAAACCTTATTTGTTACAGTAGATATGCTCTTTTCACCCTCTTCTGAACTTTCTCCCTTACGAGAGTATTTGCTCTTTGCTCAAGCTCTAGGTGCAGGTTGCCAGATATCACAAAACTGCAACCTAGTGTAAAATAAATAAATAAATAAAGTGTCCAAAGTGGAGGTGTTCTCAAACAAAACTATGCAAGAAGAACAAAGAGAAACAGATTGAAACTGAAATTGCAGTAAGTAAAGAAAAATAACTGTAAAAATAACCAGCTGGGTTCCCACTTTGTTTTTGTTTTTTAAATTTAAGTGGATTGAACATAAAACAGTTAAGTTGTCATCCCTAAAAACTCAAGAATTGTGTTGATTTAGCTCATTTTAAAATAGTAGGTTGAACAAGCAGCAAAAATGTTTTTTTAAGTTTTGTTTGGTGACATTAAATCAATAAGAATGGTTTAATTGCATCTGTGGTTATTTTAAATATCAATTTGACGTTGTTAATATCTATGTTGAATGTGGAGGGATCCATTTTTCTTTTTTGTAATGGGGGAGGGGTGGCTTCAGGAACAAAGGCTTGAGAATCATTGCACTAGAAGAGCGTTGGAAAGTGATTGTGTGACAATTTGCTGCAAAAAAATCACTTTATTTCCTTTGGTTGGCCAGTCTTTCTCTCCACAACAATCTGGAGCTACGCTGCGTTGCCTGTTTCAATGTGGAGCAAATTTAATGCTCTATTTGTGTAATCTTCCCAGGGGCAATTCAATAGACAGTAGGCTGTGTATCATCCTACATTATGGTTGCAATGAACCAGTTTGGTAAAACAAGTTTTTCAAAACTCTACTAAACATAACAAACTTAATTTTAGTTTAATAAATGTCTTGCTCTTTATTTTACGATCCTTTATTTATGATCAAAAATACTGTGTACTTACCATAAACTACATAATAACTATACAGTGCTCAGCATAATTGAGTACACGCCATTTTAAAAATGAATATTTGTATCCATTTCTCAGTTAATATATAGGCAATGTGTTTTGATTCATTTAAACAAAACAGATTTATTAAACAGATATATTTATTAAATTAATATTTTAGTCACCAAACATAAATAAATAAATTACAACCAACTTTTTAAAATTTTAATTTTATTTTTTGCTTCTCTTGATTTTTTTCCTCTTTTTAAAATTTGTATTTAATATTTTCCTATAACAAATAAATTTGGGTGTACTAGTTGTTAGGTAAGCACCAGATTAGGCACAAATATAATATTGTATAGCTTCCTATAAAAACATGAATTTAAAAGATAGATTTGTGAGGGGTGTACTTGTATATGTTGAGCACAATAGGTATGTAACCTATCCCTGAACCTAGCCTTATTCTATGTACTTAGGGTATAATTTCAGTATATTTAGGCCCAATCCCAATTCTATTTTTGTACCCCTTCTCCTTCCCCTTGGCCCTTAAAACCGAGTGTGAAGGGAAAGGGCTTCAAAATTTACCCCTCAGAAATGGGACAGCACTACAGCACCTGCACACGTCATCATATGTTCAATTCAATTCAATTCATCTTTATTTGTATAGCGCTTTTACAATGTAGATTGTGTCAAAGCAGCTTCACATAAAAGGTCATAGTAAATTGGAACAGTGTGTCATCACGATATGTCATCACGATCTCTTGCTTCTTGTAAGATCAGACAATCGCGATTGCTGTAGTTAATCCAGTTTTTTTTTTTTTTTTGGTATTTATCTTCAGGAAATCACTGAAGGCATATATTATGTTATCATAATGGTCTAATGTGGCAATAAGATCGTAATACTGTGCATTTACACAGTGGCCACATTCATCTATGTAAACACACCAAAAACAACAATAACATTATAGCAGACACTGTAAAAAGGTTATTCCCAGCCACTAGACTTTTCTGACGGGTATTTGAGTGTCATTGAGTGACAGAATGTTGTGGGACTGCTATACAGGAGTTTATATTTCAGCGTTTTTTTTTTTTTTTTTTTTGGTAAAACCCGTACACGATTATGAATATTTTAAAACGTATCTTTGTTTGTTGTAAAATTTCATAATAATGACAAAAATATACTAATTTGTGGATGTCCTTACTTCTGGATGTAACTATCCTGTCGTTGTGGCTTGTGTATTCTGAAATTTTCTTATCTCTTGGTTTCGAGTGTGGTCCTGAAAAATCTTCATTCGAACGGCTATTCACCCCTTTCCCTGAGCCCTACACCTTCAAGCTAAAGAGAATTGGGACACCATTACCTCTTCATAAGAACGCGCAAAACGAGGGGTAAGGGGAAGGGCTAAGGGGTAGAATTTGGATTGGGCCTAAGTAAATTAAATCAAGTGTAATTTTTTTAGAATTACTTTACATTAAAATTCCATCAGGCTCACATGTATTATTTTAACATTATTTAATGCAATTTATGGTAACACTTTACAATAAGATTCAGTTTGGGAAAGACTTTATTTTAAAGTCACCAATCTCAGTCCAGGAGGGCTGGTGTCCCTGCAGTGTTTAGCTCCAACTTGCCTCAACACAGCTGCCTGGGTTTTTCAAATATACCTAGCTCCAGACTACTGATGTTTAGGGATGTTTCTTGTCAACAATGTCTGTGACTCGGACCTTTTTTACCTCAGTTTTTTCTTACCCCTCCAAGTGCAGATAACACTGTATGGCTGTGAACTTGTACTGCGTGCAGCATCCAGAAGGGCAGGCTGCAAAATGCCTGCGCAGCATTACGCACAGTGCGTAAATATTATCGAGCAATTGTCGAACTGTCATTATCGTTTCATCGAAAAAAATTATTATCGTGAAAATTATCGATATTTAACTATCAACCAGCCCCTACCCCTGTTTTAAGGTGTCTTCACAAAAAAATTATAATACATTTACTGTGCACTCAAAAAATTACTTTTGCTGCTTGTTGAAACTACTTATTTTAAAATGAGTTGAAACAACACAATTCTTAAGTTTCTTTGGGGATAACTTAAAAATTTTATGTTCAATCCACTTAAATGTATGAAAATGATTAAGTTAACTTAATCAATTTGTGTTGGGACAACATGAAGGAATTGTGTTTTCTGTAGCATTTTCTACAGTGCAGTTTGTTTACATTAGTTCACAGCATATTAACTAATGGTAACAGATACTTTTAACTGAAAAAAAAACAGAGATTTGAACTAAAATTAATAGAAATATTGTTTATTATTCATCTGTGGCCATAGTAATAAATAGTACTTGTTCTCATAAATAATTGGATTCTTTAACAATTAATCATTTGAATCTAATAAAAGCTGTAAAAGTATGATCATATACTTCATGATAACAAATACATTACCTAATGAGACCTTATGTAAAGTGTTACCAAAATAAGGATGTCCTTTGTATGTTACCTCAAGTCCATTAAAATTATTAAACTATTTTTTTTAAGTATAATTTAAAATAACATTATGAGGAGGAACTGAATAAAATACAAATATTTTTCATTATTAGTTCGTGTTAACTAATTAATAAAACAAACAAAATAATGTAATGGAAAAAGACTGATAGAATTATCAAAGTGTTGGTAAAAAGGAGAATAAAGAACAACAAATTATAGCGACTTGCTTTGAAGCAATTATAATGATGAAGCATGATTATGTTTATGAGACTTAGAAATGGAAAAATCTTGCCTTTACATTTTTAAAGGTTTTATGTACAGAAATCTGTGTTATTAAAACAATCATTGTTCACAAGGATATAGAAAAAACACAAAAAATACAGTATTTTGATTGCCAAGCTAGCAGTTAGCTTGTTACACATATTCATTCACCCAACACAGAGTTGTATTCCATCATTTTTAGATTTTCAGATACTCATAAATACCTATAGATAGTAAATAATTAATTAATTAATTTTATACACTGCTTGTTAGTTTGTCTTAAGGAAACCCTATTATGCAATATTAATGGTCATGTTTTGGTTTTGGGGCTCTCCAACAAAATATAGATTCAGGGTCAAAAACACTTTCATTGTCTTACAATATGCATTTATTTTACCTAATTAGGAATTAATTGTTCCCAAACCCCACTTTTGTGTGATGCTAATTTGTGTTGATTGGTCCGATGATTAAAGCTGCGGTCACACTGGGCATTTCCTCCCATAGACTTCCATTCATACGCACTCGAATGAGTCAGACCGGAAACGCAAGGTCATGTGTCAAGTTTCGCATGTTGCTGCAGTGCAAAGTTCAAGCTTGGTGAACTCTGACCTGCGAAATCGCATCACTTGACTGCGTGAGACCAATCGCAGATTAAAACACGACCTCTCTGGACAGAAATGTAAAATATGGAGCCATCGCTCGCTTTTTTAAATGTCTAATTATCTTGTTTAATCCCACCCCTTTTCGCAGCTCCGTACGACAGAATTTCGCACAAACAAAGCAACACATGTGTATAAAAGTGTATGGCAAGTAGTGATGTTGGTTCCACAATGATGATAATAATTGTGGAACCAACATCACTACTTGCATACACTTTTGTACACATATACACTTATTTCACTACACACTTACATGCCAATTTGCACATAACAGCTGCACATACAACGTTGTATATAGTAATAAACACGTACATACACTTGTCGATCTGTATATTTGCACTCACTACTTACTTCTATTTTTTTTTAAATATACTTATTATCTGTTTTTTGTCCTGTCTCTGTTATCCTGTTGCACTGTAAAAGCTCTGTCACGAAAACAAATTCCTCGTATGTGTGAACATACCTGGCAATAAAGCTCTTTTTTGATTCTGATTCAGTGTGACCGCAGCTTAAGTCTGTTGTTATTGATCGACTGTCAGAAAAATGACAGGACCAAATAAAGCACAGGGTTGGCTATACTGTGGTATTGTTGTGAAAATGATCTTTACCCTTTATACCCCATAGTCGCATCTCTGGCTATCTCTGAGTGATCGTATTCTTCGCATCTTGATTAATCCCATTGTCAACGCCAATATCTGAGTGGTTAGAGTGTCGACACATAACACTGAGGTGTTCACGGTGACTTGAGTTTGATTCCCGGCTCCTTTGCCGGTCCTTCCCCTCTCTCTACCTATACCAGAAAACAATATATATGTAATCAATCCCATGGTCCCCCGGACTCAGCTATTGTTTGAAGGAATGAGTGTTAGACATTTTACTGGATCCAGCACTTCATATTTGTTGATGTCTTGTGTCAACATATATATATATATGAGCAGGCAAAAGATCCGAACACAAAATTAAGCATTCATATGTCTCTGATCAGAAATCAGAAAGAGCTTTATTGCCAGGTATGTTCACACATACAAGGAATTTGTTTTCGTGACAGAGCTTCTTTCGTGACAGAATTACAGAGACAGGACAAAAAACAGATAATAAATATATTTAAAAAAATACAAGTAAGTAGTGGATGCAAATATACAAATTGACAAGTGTATGTACACGTATATTACATTTACATTTACATTTACATTTAGTCATTTAGCAGACGCTTTTATCCAAAGCGACTTACAAATGAGGACAAGGAAGCAATTTACACAACTATAAGAGCAGCAGTGAACAAGCGCTATAGACAAGTTTCAGGCGTGTAAAAGTCTAAGAAGCAAAACATTAGTAGAAATTTTTTTTTTTTTTTTTTTTTTTTTTTTTTTTTTTTTTTTTAAGAGAGAGAGAGAGAGAGAAAGAGGGCTCAGTTAGTGGTATAGCCAGAGAGGCAATTGCAGATTAGGAGGAAAAGTGGAGACTAAACAGTTGCGTTTTTAGTCGTTTCTTGAAGACAGCAAGTGACTCGGCTGTTCTGATGTAGTTAGGGAGTTCATTCCACCAACTGGGCAGATTGAATGTGAGAGTTCGGGAAAGTGATTTCTTCCCTCTTTGGGATGGAACAACGAGGCGACGTTCATTCACAGAACGCAAGTTTCTGGAGGGCACATATATCTGCAGGAGTGAGAGCAGATACGAAGGAGCACAGCTAGAGGTCACTTTGTAAGCAAACATCAGAGCTTTGAATTTGATGCGGGCAGCAACTGGAAGCCAGTGCAAACGGGTGAGTAGCGGAGTGACATGTGCTCTTTTGGGTTCATCAAAGACCACTCGTGCTGCTGCGTTCTGAAGCAGCTGAAGAGGTTTGATAGAACTAGCTGGTAGCCCGGCTAGCAGCGAGTTGCAATAGTCCAGTTTGGAGAGGACAAGAGCTTGAACAATGAGTTGAGCTGTATGTTCAGATAGGAAGGGTCGGACCTTTCTGATGTTGTAGAGTGCGAATCTGCAAGATCGGGCAGTTCTAGAAATGTGGTCAGAGAAGTTCAGTTGGTCATCAATCGTAACTCCAAGGCTTTTTACCATTTTGGATGCAGTGATGGTTGCTCCATCCATCTGGATTGAAAAGTTATGGTGAAGGGTCGGGTTGGCAGAGACTTCAAGCATTTCCGTTTTCATGAGGTTAAGCTGGAGATGATGATCTTGCATCCAGAGTGAAATGTCTGACAGGCAGGCTGAAATGCGAGCTGGAACCGAGGGATCATCAGGGTGGAAAGAGAGGTATAGCTGGGTGTCATCAGCATAGCAGTGGTAGGAAAAACCATGTTTCTGGATGACTGTTCCTAAAGATGCCGTGTAGATAGAGAAGAGAAGTGGTCCAAGCACCGAGCCCTGAGGTACCCCAGTGTATAGATGCTGTAGGTTGGACACCTCTCCCCTCCACGACACCCTGAATGACCTGTCCGAGAGGTAGGAACTGAACCATTGAATAACAGTGCCTGTGACGCCCAGTGACTCAAGCGTAGATAGCAGGATCTGGTGGTTTACAGTGTCAAAAGCAGCTGATAAATCCAGCAAGATGAGGACAGATGATTTAGAGTCTGCTTTAGCCAGTCTGAGGTCCTCCACGACCGAGAGCAGAGCAGTCTCAGTTGAGTGGCCTTTCCTAAAGCCAGATTGCTTGTTGTCCATGAGTATATTACTATATACAACATTATATGTGCAGCTGTTATGTGCAAAATGGCATGTAAAGTGTGTTGTTAAATAAGTGTATATGTGTATTAAAGTGTATAGCAAGTAATGTTTGTTCCACAATTATTATCATCAAGTGTTCATGAGATGGATTGCCTGAGGGAAGAAACTGTTTCTGTCGGGCTGTTCTGGTGCGCAGTGCTCTGTAGCGTCGACCAGAAGGTAACAGTTCAAAGAGGCAGTGTGCTGGATGTGAGGGGTCCAGAGTGATTTTGGCAGCCCTTTTGCTCGCTCTGGATAAGTACAGTTCTTGAAGAGTAGCAAGGGTTGTACCAGTGATTCGCTCAGCAGTCCAAACTATTCGACGTAGTCTTTGGAGGTCGTATTTAGTAGCTGAGCTGAACCAGACAGTTATTGATGTGCAGATGACTGATTCAATGATGGAGGTGTAAAACTGTTTCAGCAGCTCCTTTGGGAGGTTGAACTTTCTCAGCTGACAAAGAAAGTACAGCCTCTGTTGAGCTTTTTTGACAATGGAGTCAATGTGAATGTCCCACTTCAGGTCCTGAGAGATGGCGATGCCCAAGAACCTGAATAACTCCACTGCTGCCACAATGCTGTCCGTGATGCTCAGTGGAAGAAGAGCAGGGAGGTTTCTCCTGAAGTCCACTATCATCTCCACTGTTTTGAGCGTGTTGAGCTCCAGGTTGTTGTGACTGCACCAGACAGCCAACTCCTTAACTTCCTGTCTGTAAGCAGACTCATCACCGTCCTGACTGAGGCCGATAAGTGTGGTGTCGTCTGCAAACTTCAAGAGCTTCACAGAGGAGTCTTTTGAAGTGCAGTCATTCGTGTACAGGGAGAAGAGTAGTGGGGAGAGGACACACCCCTGGGGGGGCGCCAGTGCTAATTTTGCGGATACCGGATGAGAATTTTCCCAGCTTCACCAGCTGCTGCCTGTCCGTTAGGAAGCTGTTGATCCACTGACAGACAGAGGTGGGTACAGAGAGCTGATTTAATTTGGGCAGGAGAAGTTTTGGGACGATAGTGTTAAACGCCGAGCTGAAGTCAACAAACAAGATCCTCACATAGGTCGCTGGTCTGTCTAAGTGTTGCAGAACATAATGCAGTCCCATATTTACTGCATCATCCACAGACCTGTTTGCTCTGTAGGCAAACTGAAGAGAGTCCAGTGAGGGTTCAGTGATGTCCTTCAGGTGGGCCAGCACCAGTTTTTTAAAAGACTTCATGACCACAGATGTTAGTGCCACCGGTCTGTAGTCATTTAGTCCTGTAAGTTTGGGTTTCTTTGGGATGGGGATGACGGTAGAGCGTTTGAGGCAGGGGGGCACTTCACACAGCTCCAGTGATCTGTTGAAGATCAGGGTGAAGATGGGGGCCAGTTGGTCAGCACAGGATTTTAAACAGGCTGGTGTTATAAAATCTGGGCCTGGTGCGTTTTTCCTCTTCTGTTTCCGGAAGACCTGACGAACCTCGTCTTCGCTAAACTGAAGTGCAGGTATGGTGGAGGCGGGGGGTGGTGGAGGTGTTAATTGTGGCGTGAAGAGCAGTTCAGAGTGGGTGTGGGGGGTTTCTCATACCGGCAGTAAAACTTATTCAGGTCGTTCATTGTCTACAGTGCTGGGGGTTGGTGTCTTGTAGTTTGTGATGTTTTTCAAACTTTTCCACACGGATGCTGAGTCGCTGGAAGAGAACTGACTCCTTAGTTTCTCAGAATAGTTCCTTTTTGTGACTCTGATCTCCTTTTCCAGTGTGTATTTGGCCTGCTTATACAAGGCCCTCTCCCCATTCCTGTAAGGAACCTCCTTGGCCTGACGTAGCTGTGTGAGTTTTACAGTGAACCATGGTTTGTCATTGTTGTATGTGAGTTGAGTCCTAGTAGGAATGCACACGTCTTCCCAGAAACTGATATAAGATGTTACAGTCTCTGTAAGCTCATCCAGATCGTTTGCAGCAGCTTCAAAACCACTCCAGTCAGTGAGGTCGAAACAGGCTTGTAGATCCCGCTCTGTTTCGTTAGTCCATCTTTTCACAGATCTTAATACAGGTTTGGCTGTTTTCAGTTTCTGCCTGTAGGTTGGTATAAGATGAATCAAACAATGGTCAGAGAATATGTCTTGAGAACATGACTTTTTCCTTTAAGAACCAAAAGTTTTAATCATGGAGCACTTTCAGATTTAAACCTCAGCTGGATGTTTTCATTGCATGAATGGTAATTTTCAAAAACCCATAATAGGAGCTCTTTAAACTAATCATAATTTTACAATGTAAAATGCTTACAATGCCAATGAGAAACATGTGGCAAATGTGAAAAGCTCAGAAGTGTCAGAATAAGCACATAATATCAAAGACTAGGGACTGTGAACGATGTCACAGTTTAACATGGTAGTGCACGTACGGTTTACAAACTTTTGCACTTTGGATTCTTTCACATTGGGATTGATCGCTAAAGCTTGGTTCATACCCAAGTTTGGTTAACCCCACAGTATTTTTTGGTTCTGAACCCTATATGTTCGCGTTATCACACTGACCGCTGTTCCTAGGTAATGGGAATACAGGAGGAGACTTAAGTTTAAACTTTGGACTTGAAAACGTAGTTTTTTTTTAAATGTCAACACAGAGTGGCAAATGCATCTGTTTATCATGAATATAATGTAAAGATTCAAATGAACAAGAAAGTCATTTACTGCAGCAGTTGACCAGAAATAAATATACATGTACTCTGCTTAATGCCAAGTAAAAGCATAAATCCACTGTTTGACCAATTAATATGTGATTATATCAGCTTATCTTTGTGATTTGGTGTGATTGTGAAGTGAACCATTCTGCAGTTCATGCAAACCAGTGGTTCTTAATTTTTTTTTAATGTATTTTAGCATTCAAAAATCTATCATGCCCTAAAAAAACACTAGCAGACAAGATTTATTTAATGCAGTAAAGCTGTGTAATGATTAAAATAGTAATAAATCACAATTTTTATGCACAATATGCTTATATATTTTTAAATATTTGTTGAAATGCCTAAAGCTGAGTCTATGGTCTGAAAAAACAGCAGACAGTATGAAATAAAATTAGATTCATATTTTAAATAAAATAAGACATAAGCAGCGTGATGTGCCTCTGTAAGACTGTTAACTTTGTATCAGAGTTTTTAATTGTTTTTCTTTTTAAATGATGGGAATAAGCTATTAATGATTACTATAACTTTAAAATTAAGCATCTGAAAATCAGTACTTTCTTCATTCCTAGTAGCCCTCAAACTAGAGTGAGAAACAAAGTAGACTAGCCCCCATAAATCCAGGTTGGGAACCACTGCCCCAGGCCAACCCTTTTCAGCCAGACTCGGCTATGTTTAGTGGATGAGCACCCAATGTCTAAACGAACCGAATTCTGACGTCAAACAGCCCTGGGTGTACACCAAAATTGCAAGTGTAAAAGCACCCTTTGAAATATATTTTTTTCTCAACAGTTTGCATTTTCAGGCCCCCAAAACAGTACACAAAGACCCACAATCTAGAAAACATTTAGCATTTTTGGGTAAATAGAGTGTTACTTAACCTAAAGTAGAAGAAAAGCTTACTATTTCTGTAATTTGCTTTCATGTAAACCCCTTAAATGTCCCATTAAAGCATAAGAATGGAGAATAAATGTACAGTGACTGTCTGAACGGAGTGTTCAATAGTAATGACTGAAGCTTAATCCCTCCACAACTGTCCCAGCATCACCATGGATTTGCTCTAGGTCACTTAATCCACAGAAGAGAAAGCTAAAGCTCATTGCCATTCTGGGCTGCTTGGAACATAGAATTGAAAGTATACTAGAGTATTTTGGGTCGCAGCATGATAACATTTAAAGGACAGCCAAACACCATAGCTCACACCTGTGTCCTGTACAATGCAAAGATATAAATACTTTGTCAGTTTTCCTTAGGGTAGTGATTATTATTACTTTAAGTTTGTAGATATTTGTTCAAAACACTGCTGCTTTGTTTGGTGACGTGAGGCAGAGGGGGATTAAGAGATTTACTTATGTTACTCATTGTAGGAGTAAATATCTATCGTCATAACCGGGACACCCTCAGGGTAAAATATCCGGGTGACACAGATGAGAGCCATCCAATTGTTTTTGTTGAATGGCCAGGGTGTCTCATTGGACAGCTCAGGATATCTCGCAGGAGGGGAAACCCATGTGCCCCTGTACCCATGGTCTCCTGACCTGCTTTCAACACTTCACGACACTATCCAAAGATCCAAACCGAACTCTAAAATCACTCCAGTCTAACTGCGTTTTGCTATAATTTTGTTTCGGCAGAAAGTCACGTGTTGTGACATTGTGTTCACATGACTTCGTCTTCCAGCCAATTGGATGCCACCTTTCAATCTGAGTTAACCAAGAGGATAGGGAAAAAATAATTTTCCCTTTGCCTGTCGTTCTGTTTTTATTAATCTTTTCGCAAACATCGAAAGTGGTAGCCATCTGTTTCCAGTAGCACCAAAAGGTAAAACCTTTTTTCAATCTTCTATTTTTATTGTTTTTTGGTTGGCTGTGTTGTTTTGAATATTCATTATTTTATGAAATCAAAAATGTATTTTGACAAACACGAAAAATGGACATGTTGCCTTTTTAAGATTTTTCTTATTTGCATTCATTTTGATTGAAAACAAATGTTTAAATCTTGATGTTATGATTTTGGCAAATCCCACTGTTAACAGCATTACAAAATGATCCAGATGTTGGTTTCAAACACATTTATTGTATCTGCTGCGGAACTAGTGTTGTTTTTTAGGCCGATCGTAGGTCAAACTTATCATTAATTCATGAATCGCTCTAACTACTGTTTGAACCGGGCTGTACATTGTTCGAAAATGGTTTGACTTGATTTTCGAGGACATTCTTAAATGAGTCATTACACCTAATTAAACAAACACAAAAGAACAATGCACGTTGGAGGAACGTGTGGCTATCGCTTAGGAGAACTGGTCAATTAGATGCCCTTTATTTCTTTATTGTCACTGTCTGCACAATATTGTGTATATTTAACTAAGCTTACGTACAATAATTGAATTATTGAGTAATTACCACAAGACTTGTCTATGGAAATTGACACTGCCTTTGAATGTGACAGATAGTTGAAGTGGCACTTTGCCGGAATTGACTTTGATTGGAACTGAACAAATCAGAACAAAAGGAAGCGTACAGGCATTATCCTGATTATCGTGATCATAAAATTGTGATATTAATTCATGCTCTTGTGTTAATAACGGGAATTTCACTAATTATTTTTGTCTATCCACTCATATGAAAAACTTGACCAAGATAAAAAGGCTGATAAATATGTTAATGCTAAAAAGAAGTATGTGATCTTTAGTCACTATTCCAATGTGTCAGAGTGTTTCAATGCATAAAAAGGACAAATGTTTTGTGTTTGTTTTTTTATTTGAGTATAGTTTGTGTTTTATATTGTAATATTTGGGCTAGGACAGTTTTAGAAATTGCAAACATTGTAAAATTAGCATTATTTTACAATGTTAGAAGGTATACAGCTGAGACATTGCTTTACAGTGATAGTGTTTATGTGAAATTATGAATTCAATCATATCAGGCAAATTTTTCCTTTGTTTTCTTTTGTTTGAGTTTATCTGCACATAATCACAATACACTTTTGATTCTTTCTACAAAGTTCAATAAACTTAAAGATAATAATAATAATATCTGCACCCAAAATTGACAGGACAAATTTAACTAGATGACAGTAATATGATAAAATACCATAACATTGTGTTTTACAGTATCATATGTGCTTGCTGTATTAATAACAGTATTTAATGCATATGAATTGTGCCTGTAATAAATATGCAATAAATCTAACCAAACTCTAATCCTAACCCTATAAATGCATATTTTTAATTAATTTCACTCAGTAATCTCTAATCACCATAATGCTTAATGCATATTGTAAGATAAACAAAAAAAAATAGCCTAAAGAGAGAAAAAACAAGGGCAATGTATACAAACAAGTTCACATATGGTCTCTTGATCTTTTTTCATTGGTAATACCTCCTTACATTTAATGTGCTTCATGCCTCAGTAGGTTTAAATAAGAGACGTCATTGTTTATTGGAACTAAAACCGTAGTCGCAGTGCAGAAAGGGATGTCCCGCTTCCACAATACATTTTTCTACACTGAGTGGCGTGCAGAGACGCGCAATGGAAATGTAGAGAGCTTTTTCTGAGCATTGCTCAGCCATGCACAAAGCGTGCTTAATTTGATAGCCGCTACAGAGGAAGAGGCCAGAAGCTCTTTAGTAGAAAGCTTGACCCACTTTTCCAATCAGATGTCATGAGTACTGCTGCTCTTACAAAGCTGCACAGAGGCCAAAATCACTGATGCTGCTTCTGAAATTAATGGGGTGCTCTAATGTGTAGCCCACAGTTACCTACTCTACCACTGTTTTACTGTAGGTACCTAACTGATAGGACCTAATAGATTTACAATAGTATTTATTTTAAAAACAAGTCACACTGTGCATGATTTTTTCTGAACAAAGAATGCAAAGCAAAGCATTAATAGCAAAACAGTGTTTTTAAAAAGCCACAATATCGATTTGTGGAGACCCTGGACCATAAAACCACTATGGATTTTTCTTTAATTCCAAAAATTATTTAAATATTAAGTAAAGATCATTATCAATGAAGATAATTTGTAAATATATCAAAACTTAATTTCTAATTGGTTTTTAAACTTAGCAATTAGTTATAACTCTTCCAAATATTGTCATATCCCAACTAACCATACATCAATAGAAAGCTGGCTTGTTAATATTCAATGTTCATAATATGTAAATCTCAATTTACAACAATTGACCCTTATGACTGATTTTGAGGTCACATTTAACTTTTGGTTTGGATATAACTAGCAGGAAAATATCAGTGATGATCAAGTCTGCATAGAAAGAAGCTGATAACCAAGACGCAGTAAAGGGAATATATCTTCTTGAGAAAGAGCACTCTTAATTTGATGACAGATCTAGGCATGGGACGATAACCGTTTTCAAGTTATATCGCGGTTTGTAAAAGTCAAGTTTTTAAGCCCGCCAAAATGTTATGCTATATCGTTCCTAAAGTATGTGTAAGATATTTTTATTAAATTTTTTTAGGACAACAGTATCTTCAGCAGAAAAAATATCAAAAGATGCCGTTTTAAATTGTAAAGAAATCTGTGTTTTTGAAACTAATGAAGACAGCAGAAGTCAATAATTCATTTGCATGTTTACTGCTCCAAAATATTATAAATCTTTCAAAAAATAAATGTATTGTTTTCAAGGGTGGAAAAAGTTTTTGTTTTTTACCCAGACATTTAAAAAGAATATATTTTAGAGCAGTAATCACAATACCATGAAACCGTGATATTTTTATCCAAGGTTATCATACTGTCAGAATCTTAAACCAGGCCATGCCTAAGAACGATTCATCCTTGTCCAGTCTCTGTGCTTTTTCGAAAGAGAAAAAAGAGGTACAAAAATGCCATTGTATGCTTGTCTCAAACAGTGTTGAGCAAATGCTTAAATCTCACTGACAAATGCTCTCGAACAAGAAAAACAACTTATGTGTGAGCTCTATATTCCCTGTATGCGTGAAATACGTGTAAACTGTTCCAATGGTGAAATTGGCCTTATGTGCAGTGCAGAGTATTTGAAGTATACTTTAAACTTAAAACTCATTTCTAATATCATAACGTAAGAAATTCTTTGAGCGGTATAATGGTCAGCACTGTCACCTTACAGCTAAAAAGTCGCTGTTTCAAATCCCGGCTGGGCCAGTTGGCGTTTCTGTTTGGAGTGTGAATGTTCTCTGCTTGTTTGCGTGGGTTTCCTCCAGGTGCTCCGGATTCCCCCACAGTCCAATAACATGTGCTATAGGTGAATTGGACAAACTAAATTGACCATAGCGTATGAGTGTGTATGTGCTTTTGAGAGTGTATGGGTGTTTCCCAGTGCTGGGTTGTGGCTGGAAAGGCATCCACTGAGTAAAATATATGCTGAATAAGTTGGTGGTTCATTCCACCGCCCCTGATAAATATGGGACTAAGCTGAAGGAAATTGAATGAAGAAATTCTTTGTTTGTTGGTTTGTTTTAACACTGCCTTAATTTGTATTATATTGCATGAAACAAATCTCATGAATCAATAGGTTTTCTATGCACATACAGATGGTGCATTTTTAGAAGAGAGTCTTTGTAGAGTCAGCTTTTGCATTTAAATGATATTTTCAATGTGCAAAATGAGGCCAGAAATCAAATAATTTGAAGCATGAAAGCCGGATACTGGATTCTATTTGTGAGTTAGTTGGAGTTCAGTCTAATACGGCAGTATATTATTAGCACTGTTTCCACAAAGGGACTTTTTACATTCCTTTAATAGCATTTAGCACCCTCAAGCACCACCTCAGACTAAACAATGCTACATATTTACTACTAGTAGTGTGAGTACTAATTATTTACTTGCTAAAAAAAGAAAACAAGAATGTTGTCTCTTTTTAACATCTGTTTACTAATGTACAGATTTTTTTATCAGTGTGTGCGTGTGTGTTTATTTGTGGAAGTGATGAAAATGTGTTCATTTGAAGCAAACATGCCTCAAACGGTGCCATATGTGGCCACTTTGTTTTCTGCACATTTGACATTCTAATTAGACAAAAGAATGCAAAAACTAATTTTATAGGACTCCTTTCCTCAGAGGCATTATGGACGCAAAAGTATTCCACAATCAGGCTTTATTCTATGATCCCTTTTGCACAAAATATTGCCATCTGTTTTGGCCTGATTGGCCCTCATGGGAGTGTGTTGTTTATAATCCTCCCCTATGATTAATGGCTGATCCCACTGTGTTAACATTTTTCCCTACTTCAAAAATGCATGTCCTGTTCATCAGTCTTGAGCTTTTAAGATCTGAATTCATCAAGATGCGAATTGTCTTATGACTATATGACATGCAACAACTCTTCTTTTTTATATAACCCAAGAGGTTTATCTATTTGCCATCCACTTCTAGGCTTGGCACTGATCGGAGTGGATTTCTGTAGATTATTTTTGCTGTTAAGAGGGACTGGACACCAACCCCTGGATGTTGCTAAATCTGGATTAAAGTCTTTATGTAATCTGGCTTCCTGTGGGAGATTGGAGGACATCTGGCTGTAGATCTCATCCATCTCTGTCTGTCCCCTGCTGCCTCAGTCTGTTAGTCTATGGTGGACAGAGTAAAATTATGAGATGTGCAATAGACTTGAAGGAGCTATATGTAGAATTCAGAAATGCTTGTTATTAACAACACAAGTGGCGTTTAGGTGAACTGCAACTTACTTTTTTTCACATTTGTGCATATGTAACACACAGGAGACTGGAAGTAATTTGGTGTGATTCAATGGCTTTGATCAATGGTCATTGTATATATATATTTTTTGTGTTCTTTATTTAAAAAGAAGTTGGGAGTACATTGACATTAAAGACACAGATGTAATTTTCACCAGTAGAGGGTGTATTCACAACAAATGCATATTTTTGATGACGCCATGACTGAGTGTGTTGGCATCTTTCTTACATCCTACAGGACTCATGAAGAAATCATATTTGTGGCTGAGCTTAAGTAGTCAAAAGTTAATATCATGGTAATCAGAGTAAGGCTGAAAGTCATCAAAAGCAAAACGAGATATCTGTTGCTGATCAGAGATGAGCGAGATGGGTTATGGAAGTAGTAGAGCTTTTGTTATGATGTGGAGAAGACAAGAGAGCTGTTTTATCATACTAAATACATTTTAGGGTTCTTTTATAATGTTATTATGCTTTTTTGTGCAGTCTAATAAAACGCACAACATATTAAAGCATTTTTTCATGTTTCCCTGTTTTCTATCAAACCAAACTGTAAAATTGAGAGTGTGTGATGTCACAAGTAAAGCTGCACAATTTATCGTAAAATTATCGTTACCGTGATAATAGCATATGCAATATACATTTTACAAACATATGTGATAAATTACATTTATTTTAAGTATTGGTTGTTTATCTAAGTTTGACCAATCAGGGGCCTTATTTATACCCTTGTAACTGTTCTGCTATTGACTGGAGTGGCCAAAAGGAAGCTGAAAATAAACCCTAATGACAGGAGTCGAAACGAGAAAGGAAAAATCAGAGTCAGAATATCTGCTGAGGTTTTCACTTATTTAAAGTCTTTTAAAGACTATGGGCCCTATCATACACCCGGCGTAGTAAGGCACAAGACGTGTTTGGCATGATTTGTTGCTATTTTCGCGTTTTGTGGACTCATGGGTGTACTGGTCTAATAAGGAGATGTGTTAAGGTGCATTGTTTGTGCGTTGCTATTTTGAGGAACTGAAATAGACTGCACCACTGACCAGCTGAAAGAAGTCCAGTGGAGAGCGCATTAGTTATGTGCTTATGCAGGTCCAAATACTTACACATTGCTTAATACACACAGGATGTACAGCAACACAAATATCTTTACATATGAAAAAAATAAAGGATTAAAATGCTACAAAAATTATTAAAGCCTCCATGCCTCATCCTTCTCGGGGCCTTTTTTCAATTTATTCATGGCAATTTGCATTTGTATAATGTTATTATTGTTATTATTATTAGCAGTATTATTTATTATAAGCATGTTTATATTTGTTTTATTAAAAACAAATTTAGATTTGTCCACCGGTTTAGGAGATGTATGCATCACCATATAGGGCATAAGAATAGGATGTGTGTTTGGATATAAAGTTTTTTGACCACACTTTGTTATTATTGTTCAATTATTAATTTGCTGGAAATTAGAACTGAATTTAGAAATAGTTTTGAAACAAACTTAATTCGCCTAACAAACTAAATTAAATATGTGGGCTAATCGATGCCTTCAGTAGAGTGCTTACAAACCATTTCCTTATCCATGAAAGTAAAGGAGTAAAGTAAATAGACCGAATGGAGGAGGCTCATTTTTTATCCTTGCACTGCAGATAACCTGTTTAACTGTTTTCTCGCTAGTAAAGCATTCAGTTTTTCCACTTACAAAGTCCATCATGTAAATAGCAAATGCGCCATGGTGCGACGCAACTGACTCTTAAAGGGAATGGCGGATGATACTCTGATTGGTTTAATGCACGTTATACTCAAAACACACCCATAACTGATGCCCATGCGCCAGGGAGCAGAGCGTATTTTTCTGTCCTTAAAATAGCAAAAGTGGATTCAGACACACCCTTAATGCTTTTGCACCATGTGCTTTAGACTTTGTGCCTAGATCGTTAAAATAGAGCCCTAAATGTTTGTAACTTTTTGTACTTTTTAGTTTAATCGAATTTTTTAATCTGAATTAAAATTAGTTTAATCTAAAAAACATCTTTTATCTGTTTATTTTAATATCATTAAATGGTTTCAAAACAGCAAAAATAACATTCATATGGTAAGACATATTGTTATCGCAATACTCAACAACAATATTGCATATAGCATAAATTAAAAAAGCCTATTTCTCTGCATTTGAACATTCTTTGAAACCTTTGGGATAATGTAAGCACATATGTCAAGAAAATAAATAACACTGTTCCAGTAGTTTTTGGATATTTTAATGAAAAAATCTTGTATATTGTGCCATTAATGAACGTCCCGACATGGTCCAACAAATAAACATACAAAAGAAAAATACCATTGGTGAGAAAAGAAAACCTGTGATCATAGCCATGTGGATATATTTACACAAGCAATTCACCGGAATCATATTAATGAGGTCATTAAAATGATGATGGCTGTTCTTAGGCATGACACATTTACATGACATCACTGCACAGATTGGCTGATTTGTGTTATCCTGGACATAAAATAAGAATTTGTTTCATGTGTAGATGGGACGAGCGAGGCGAGCTCTCAAGAGCCTAAGTAAATGTCTCATCCTTTTGATTTTCCCAGTAATAATGAGTGAGTTCTTCTCTTAAAAATCAGTCTACAGGCTTTCATAGACTACCTATGAAGCCAGGGAAAGTCCTATTTTATTATATTGTTATGTAGTATATTGAAATGATCAAATATGACAAAATGTTTTATTTTAATAATAGGATGATTTAATATAATAATATATTTGTGTGGTTGTCATTAGCACACCGACACAGCAAATGCAGGTACATGTTAACACACATCTCTGAAACCTAGAGTAGACATGCTGATTTTCTTGTCCAAGAAAAGTAAAGACTTTCAGTATGGATGCTGAAATATAACTTAATATCAAGTCATGTTAAAGCGACAGTTCAGCCCAAAATTTTTATTCTGTCATCTTTTATCCTCATTCACTTGTCACAAACAAAAGTTTTTTTTCTGAATTTTGAAAATACAGTATGCTGAAAACATGTAAACACTGACTTTCATTGTATGTCTTTCCCACTATGGAAGTCAACGGTTACAGGTTTCTAACTTTGAACATTTACTAACGTAATATCACTGCAATTTTTTTCTTTCCTAAGGTTTTTCTGTTGTTTCTTGTCCAAATATGTAAAAAGTCTTAAATCAAGAAGCGTTTTCTAGACAAGTAAAAAATATTGTTTTGTTTTCAGAAATAAGTAATTAAAATGTTTTTTCCCCCTTACGGTAAGATCAATAATCAGCCAATGGATTAAGTAAAATATTTCTAAATAAAAACATGATTATTTTTCTTACCTTACTGGCAGATCATTCATTCATTCATTTATTCATTCATTCATTTTCTTGTCGGCTTAGTCCCTTTATTAATCTGGGGTCGCCACAGCAGAATGAACCGACAACTCATCCAGCATTTGTTTTATGCAGCGGATGCCCTTCCAGCTGCAACCCATTACTGGGAAACACATACACACTCATTCACAAACACATACACTACGGACAATTTAGCCTACCCAATTAACCTGTACCACATGTCTTTGGACTGTGGGGGAAACCGGAGCACCCGGAGGAAACCCACGCAAACACAGGGAGAACATGCAAACTCCACACAGAAACGCCAACTGACCCAGCCGAGGCTCGAACCAGCGACCATTGTGACAGAACTACACTACCTACTGCCTACCTACTTCTCTCTCAAAAGAAACTATTTTTAAAAGTCTAGAAAGGCAAAAACTAAGGCAAAGTAACAAAGCTTTTTAAGGTTCAACCAAAATTTATTTAATCATTAAACCTCTTGTTTCTCTGTCTTCTCAGTGTAATAATTTTTAGAGCTGATGAAAAGGCTTTACAAATTTTGTGTTAAATGCAATAAAAACATTGATTAGTTTTCATTAACATTGTGTTGATTTTTCTGTTCAATTAAATCAATAATTTAGTTTAAAGTGTATTTTAAATGGCACCTTTTAAATAAGCTAATTTAATTAATTGTTACTCAATGCATATTTGTTAAATTAAGTGAATATTATTGCTTGTAATCTGTTACCTCAATTTTATTGAGTAGATATGAGGATTGTAATACATTAATCTTATTATATTTCAAGATGAACCATTTAAAGTTATTTTTTCTTTTGAATTGTAGGTGACTGTGTGGCAACCACCAGCCCCTACATTCCTTAACTGCTCCTGCGAGATCCTAACTAATTCACCCAGACCTAAATCCTCACCATGGAGCTCAACAAAGTTCAGTCTGAAGGAGGGCTCAACGTCACCCTGACAATCAGGCTCCTCATGCATGGCAAGGTAAAACAATCAAACAAACAAACAAAAAAAATCTAACATTTTCAAATACAGAATTTACTGTGTATGGTACACCATGGTAATAATTATACTAGTCTTAAAGAACAGATTGTAAACGCATTATGTTTTGCAGGAAGGCAAAAATGTCTCTCCGTAAAACAATCTGATTACAAGAGCAGTGTATATAGCACTTTCATTTGACATATTTAAACTTCTGTTTTAGTTAGGCTGCAGTACAATGACTGAATTATAAACTTGGAATTACAGTAATTACACAATATTTTTTAATCTTGCAGGAGGTTGGCAGCATTATTGGAAAGGTAAAAATGCATACATCTGTTCATCCAATAAAGCTATCACTTTTAAAAACATATTTTTCAACAAAAAAAGGAGATTTCAACATGCTTTTAGTAGAAATGCAGATTTATACAATCATTTATAAAAAAATTATTAATTAATTATTCTTTTTTTTTTAGAAAGGGGAAACTGTGAAGAAGATGCGTGAGGAAGTAAGTCATTATATAATCAGTAACACTTTATTCTAAGGTGTCCTTGTTACATGTTCCACGCACTTACTATACTAATTACAATTATGCATAGTTGCTTGCAACTAACATTAGACCTAATACTTATCCTGACCCTAACCATTTCAATGCATGTAATTAATAAGTATTACTGAGTAGTTAAATAAATAGTTACACTGTAACAAGGGCACCTTAAAATAAGAGAAAAATTGAAGAGTTCAGATGCAAATCCTCTTAAGTGCCATCTGAAATGTTCTTCTAAAATGAGCAATTTTCTCAACCTCCTATGTTCATGTTCAGTTCTTTTACTTTAAAGGCAACAAAAAACTTATTCATCATTGTAAATGTGAAATAATTGAACCTACAGATGTTAATTAACAAAATTTAAATTTTACTTTTAAGTAATTTTCAAACAGAAAAATTTGAGTCATTAGAATAGCAGTCAAATTAACTCATGTATGTGACAAATTCTGGACCTTTGTCAGTGAGAGGTGGGTCTTTCGAATCCCCCTGGCTACGGGCTTGCATAATGAAAAGATTTAAACACAAAAATTTCAAACAGCACTTAGATGCTTTTTTTATCTGAACTCCTCACTTTATAGTCTTATCAACTGCAAGTTTGATGACTAACATGGTTATTAACAAACATAAACTGCTTCTACAGAGTAGCGCACGCATAAATATTTCAGAGGGAAACTGTCCTGAGAGAATAGTTACCATCACAGGACCCACAGATGCCATATTCAAGGCCTTCGCCATGATCGCATACAAGTTTGAAGAAGTATGAGACAACAATAATAATGTTATATACTAATAAAACCTCCACATAAGTCAATAACAACTGTATCTGTAATGGTAACTAATGTTTTCACCCTGCACAGGATATCATTAACTCTATGAGCAATAGCCAGGCTACAAGTAAGCCTCCAGTGACCTTGCGTTTGGTGGTGCCCGCCAGTCAGTGCGGCTCTTTAATTGGAAAGGGTGGCTCCAAGATCAAAGAGATGAGGGAGGTATGTTACTTTAAATTTCTTAATGAGCCATGTACATGCCACTTTTATTATGTACATCACCTTGCTAGCACTGGGTCCATCCTATATTTTACAGTCTATGACCCCATTTTGCTTTCAGAACAGTCTTTGTGAGTAGTGAAGATCAAACCAGAGGTGTGGACTCGAGTCATGTGACTTGGACTCGAGTCAAGAATTTGATGACTTTAGACTCGACTTGACAAAATATAAATAGACTTGCAACTCGACTTGGACTTCAACATAAATGACTTGGACTTTCACTTGGACTTGCGCATATTGACTTATAAAGACTTGCCACTTCCCATAAAAAGCCCAAAGATAAAAAGTATGTTGACACGGACCGCTCTCTCTTTATGCATGTGTGTGTGACAGAGAGCATGCGCGCATTCGGCACGCCATCCAATCAAAGCACGGTAAATTGTTTTGATTCAACAGCATCCAAAGTGACTACTATTAGGCGCCGGAGTGGACAAAAGTCAAGCGAACGCAGAGAGACCGAGCCAATACTCGCGCGCCGATACTCCCATCTCTCGCGCGCATACATTCGGTCTCTCGCGAGCGCGTTCGCAGTCTCTCTGCGTTTTGCTCTCCAGAGATCCTCCTGTTAAATTGGTTATCTCAAGGATGTTAATATGGTTTCTATGTTGCTACACTATGTATTAACAATACACGAAAAACTAAGAGGTTAAGGTAAATTATTTAATAAATTCTATGTTTTTGAGTGTTAGGTATACTGCCTATGTTTTAGGCTAGTGTTATTTACAACTTGTTAATGAATGCTTCAGCATACTGTGGTATTAATAGTGAACTGATCAAATTAAATACAACGTGTAGTTTTACTACAGTAAAGTGTGGTGAATTGTAGTATAATATACCCTATATTGTAAAAAAAACAACACTGGGAAATTTGTTTATATTACACTTGTGTTACCATAGCAACTATAGTATTCCCACAACTGATTAATTGAAGTACTTTACTGTAGTAGGCTACTGTTCAAAACACTGTACATGCCAATGGAAGTGTTCAGGGGCCCTGTGAAACAGCTTCTCCACAAAATGAAGAGGATGACAGGGAAAATGTCTTCCAAAATCTCATCAGCAATGTGGAAGACATTTGTTTTAGTTGCCTTGATAAAATGGGATTGATCGTGACATTTATTTGAAGAGTGAATAGAACAGTAGGCTAAAATATCAAGTTTTTCCTTATCACAGTTACTGTACATTTCTGCTTGTGTTAGTTATATTTTTGTTTAAATCTTTTTTATTTTATTAGGATGGTGCACTTTTGGATGTTTGATAAATGTTTTTAAAATAAAATATATTCTTTACATCCAATGTCCCAGGGGAATAGCGCCCCTGTGTAAACTCTGGCCACCCCAATATGATTTGGCTTATGAAATTATTTATTTAAATGTTCTTGCGTAAATTCACAATATTTCAATGAATAAATAAATAGCAGCCACTAAATTTTTCCACTGATGTAGATGATTCACCTCCAAAACCTCATTGACAGCATGCACACACCTTCAATATAGACAGCAATGGCAATTTAATATTTACCTTAAGGTACATTAATAGAAGAAGCTGTATTAATAATAATGTGGCTCAAAAATGGAATATGGATAAATGATATTATTAGAGTCTGTATAGTGAGTTTGTGTGTATATGATAATGCCTTTTGTTCATTTGATTGTTTTATTAATTAATTCATTATTCTTCATTAATTTTAGACATGGCATATACCATATGCTGTACAATAGAAGTATGTGAAAATGACTGAAAAGTTATTTATAGCCTATATATGAAAAGTTTTTTTTAAACTGAATATTGTTTTTTTGATTTTGTGTGTCTTTAAGTGTTTGATTTTAGTTAATCACAAGTTGATCACCGAAGACATAACATAGCACAACTAAACTTAATGAATTAGACAGCAGTAGACCTGCAATTTCTGTGTGATGTGAGGCAAAATGGAATCTATTGTGGTGGAATCGATTTTGTGCAATGTGGAGACGAGACACAGCACTGTTCAGCACTTTTTCAGAAAATTACATTTGTATTTTTATGTATATGAGCAATGTTTTTTCATAAAAAAGGTTTGTTTAATAAATACAGATCATACATAATCATTACAACTATACATAATCTGTTTACATTTTATTTTTCTGTTAAAAAGACTCGAAAGTCAAACTGTAGGACTTTGGACTTGACTTGAGACTTGTTGCCTTTGACTTGGGACTTGACTCAGGACTTGCCTGTCTTGACTCGAGACTTGACTCGGGACTTGAGGGCAATGAATTCGAGACTTACTTGTGACTTGCCAAACAATGACTTTGTCTCACCTCTGGATCAAAGCACACACTATACTAAAATAGCAGTTTGCAGCAATCTGCCATGGAAAGAAAACATTTTAGCACAAGGATATTTTAATAAGTTATCACCTTAATCGTGGAGGCATTCGCATACAGTAAGTATGGGATAGTTTATTTTTACATTAATTTAAAAATACATATATGCATGAAAATATGTGCCAATAAATATATAATTGGCCAATTGTGTATTTATTTTTCTAAA